>NW_021963383.1:0-107753 GCF_901765095.1 Microcaecilia unicolor
ACTGGTGGCATATTACAGGAGTTGGGGGGGGGGGGGGATGAGTGCAGTGATAATAGCCAGAGCTCAAGGTCTGATGAATCTAACACACAAGCATAATGTGCTCTTCACACACAGGGTGCCTCCGGTGCTGAGGGGTCCAGTGAGTGACGCTGTGGATTCGTGCTGGGGATCTCCCCGCCCTGAAGAGCTTACAGTGTAAGTAGGGACAGGTGGAGGGGGCATGGTCCTTGTATGTGGTTCAGAGTGATGGCAGAGGAAAGAGGGGCACCACTGAGTGGGTGAGGGGCTAGAAGAGAGGGTCCAACTTCAGAAAGCTGTGACCATGCTCCAGGCACGGATAACACCCTATACTCCGCCAGTAGCAAGAAGGTATTCCAGAAAAAGAGGGAAGTGCCAGGAAGTAGGAAAAGGAGTCTTAGACAGTGGCGTAGCCACAGGTGGGCCTGGGTGGGCCGGGGCCCACCCACTTATGGCTCAGGCCCATCCAACAGTAGCACATGGTAATGAAAATGCTGATCTCCACAATACTGGCACCTTCGCATGCTCAGTTTTCATCGCATTCCTGCTGCAAACTACCAAGGTGGAGACTGGAGAGAAGCATTTTCCCACCAACTGAGATATTTTTTTGGTGTGGGGTGGGGAGAGAACATTTGGTGCCCACCCACTTCTTGCCTAGGCCCACCCAAAATCTGATGTCTGGCTACGCCCCTGATGCAGGATTTTCCTAACATAGTACATGACGGCAGATAAAGACTTTCATTGTCCATCCAGTCTGCAGGAGGGAACCGAGCAGAAAGGGAAAGGCCAGGTCAAATGGTTGTCTTCTACAGTCCCAGTAGTACTTCCAAGCCTGTGAGCCGCACAAAGGATGCAGCCGTTCAGGATGTGTTTAATACCTGGCATCACTCCACAACGAGAAGGTCACATGCTTGAAGAGTTTTCTCAACAGCACGAACAATGACATAGTTCAATCACTGAGGGAGATACAGTAAATCTGCCCATCGGCAGAGCTGTGTGTGTATGTGGTATGAGGGTCGTAGTACTGGAATAGCAGGGGGTGCTGCAGGGTAGATGCATTGACAGAGCTGTGTGAGGGTCTCAGTACTGCAAAAGAAGGATGGATCTGCAGGATAGGAATGAGGTGTGTTGGCAGAGCTCTGTGTGTGTGTGAGGGTCTCAGTACTGGAATAGCAGGAGGTGCTGCAGGGAAGGAGTGAGGTGCATTGGCAGAGCTGTGTATGTGTGAGGGTCTCAGTACTGCAACAGCAGAGGGTGCTGCAGGGCATGAATGAGGTGCATTGGCAGATCTCTAAGTGTCAGGGTCTCACTACTAGAATAGCAGGAGGGTTCTGCAGGACAGGAATGGGGTGTTGGTAGAACTCTGTTTGTGTAAGGGTCTCAGTACCATAATTGCCGGGGGTATTGCAGGGCAGGAGTGAGGTGTATTGGTAGAGCTCTGTGTGCATGAGGGTCTCAGTACTGGAAAAGCAGGAGTGAGGTGCGTTGGCAGAGTCATGTGTATATGAGGGTCTGAGTCCTGGAATAGCAGGGGTGCTTTGGCAGAGCTGTATGTGAGGGTCTCAGTACTGGAATAGTGTGAGGTGCATTGGAAGAGCTGGGGGTACCTTGGAATCTGTGATTCTGCAGCTGCTCCGTCTTTTGCTTCCACCATTAGACACTTAGGTTAAATTGGTGCCGGCTGCCAAGGTGGGGTGAGGGAGGTCTCGGCATCCTCAGGTAGTTGACATCAAGCATCTCAGAGTGTGAAATTCAATAAACCCCAAGAGAAAGTGTAACCAATAGAGCATGATTCATTTAAACACAAGCGTCTCAGCTTTTCTGCTCCTCGAGATTGGCGGTTATTTCATTTGGACCTTTGACTATTTATCTCAGTCTTGGCAAGGAGAGAAAAATTCTGAGCCATTACGGGAATTCTGTGCCAGCCTCTCATCATACCTCAGCTAATCCTGTGCCAACTCTCATACCAGTGCAGAAGGCAGAGTATCTAGCCATCTTGTAAAAGAAAATCTGTTAAAAATTATTGGGATTTTTTTTCAGAATGCCACCAACACTTTGTAAGCTTTACAGAGAAAGAACTAGTAAAGCACTGTTCACCTCAAATGTTATAATGTGTGTGTGTGTGAAGGGGGGGGGGGGGGGAAGCACGCCCTAGTGCCTAAGCTGGTAAATAGTAACATAGTAAATGATGGCAGATAAAACCCTGATCGATCCATCCAGTCTGCTCAACAGTCACACTCATTATCAAGTCATGATTACACCAACAATGAGTGTGATATCGAATACTTGATCATTGTCTCTCTTTGGCATTTCTGGGACTGCGTGTATGTGTGTATGAGGGTCGTAGTACTGCCCTGCAGTACCCCCGGCAATTATGGTACTGAGACCCTTGAAGTCTGCCCGACCTTGTCCTTAGTTTCCAACTACTGAAGATGCCATCGAAGCCCACTCCAGCCTATCCAAATCCATCTTGTCATTTGCAGGACACAGACTGTACAAGCCTGCCCAGCACTGACTTTAGTTCTTCACAGCTGGAGTCACCATCTAAAACACCACTCAACATGAAAACTCACATGCAACCATTTGTGTTTTGGGTTTTTTTTTTATATACCATTCATTTCTAATTAGAGATTATCTGTGTTCACCCCACACCTTTTTGAATTCCGTCACTGTTTTTTTTTCTCCACTACCTTCCTTGGGAAGGCAGGATGGTATCAACCATCCTCTCCATGAGAAAGAATTTCATGACATTACTACCACCCCACAACTCAGTTCATGTCCTCTAGTTTTTCTGTTTTCCCTGCTCTGGAAAATCCCACTGTTCCCATAATCCCGACTTGATTTGGAAAGAGTATTTAGCAGGAAGCCCATGTTGAGTAAAATCAAAGCAGCTCTTCTTTCTGTGGAGAGAGGCCGCCATGGTGCAAGAGGCAGATAGACATTCAGGATCCATCCCCCACCCATGTCTGCTGTCAGACCTCTAACTCTCCATGCCTAGGATGTGGTGAGGGTAAGCTACTGTCCAGTGGGTGAGGCAGGACTTTCTCAGTTACTCCCACCCATTATGTGGGCTGAAGTCAGTAGGTGGAGCTTATCATCCTATCAATTTCATTGTTTTGGGTGTCAGTCAATAATGATTGGAGCCAGGTGAGTATTTATTCAGCAACTGTATATGATGGAGATCCCGACACAGCTATGTTTCGGCATCAGTATATGCTTGCGTCAGGGGTAAATCTGATATAACAATTGCAGATTTGTTTGATTTTCCAGCAACACATTTCATGTCTCACGGCTTCAATTGAATTCTTTCTCGCTGAGCTTCATTGAAGTTACTTCTAAAGGTAATATTGAACATTGAACTAGTTCTTCAATTTTTAAAACCTGCAATTGCTATATCAGAGATTTTACCCCTGACATAGGCATATACTGATGCCGAAACATAGCTGTGTTGAGTTCTCCATCATTTACAGTTAAGTACATAAGTAATGCCACACTGGGAAAACCAAAGGGTCCATCGAGCCCAGCATCCTGAATAAAGAATCATTATTGACTGACTCCACTTTTTGTTTGATCTTTGGTTTGTTCCATTCGTGGAGATTTCTTCCTCCTCCTTGTCTTCTATTGTTTTGGGTGTACCAAGATGGCAGCAGTTTCACAGGGAAGAATTAAAACTTCCTGGGGTGGAGTGGGTGGAGACAAGCTTCAGCATTGTGACATCATACCATCTCCTGTTATCAAACCTCCTTGCTCCCACCATTCCTCTCCTCTCACTGAGATTTGTGCAGTTACCTGGCTCACATTTCACTATTTTGGCCTTCTCCCCTGACCCTCATCTGCAATATGGACTGTACAATGCAATAGATCATATATGCAAAATACATCCCATGTGAGAGAAAGGGGTGGTTGGTCTATCTGTAGTTCTCCTCATCCACTAATCACCCCTAATATCCCATTCGCCTCCGCTTCCTCCCCATCTCTACATCTTCCCTCCCTCTATCTCCCTTCCCTGTCTCTCTCTCTCTCTCTCTCTCTCTCTCTCTCTATATATATATATATATCCCTCTCTTTCCTATCTCTGAACAAACCAGGTCATTTATTTAGTCTTTACCAGTTGGGTTTTAGAACAGGTCACGGGATTGAAACATTACTGATTTTACTCCTTTCTAATGTTAGAGGGCAGGGGGGTGTTTTGGCAATATCGTTAGATTTGACATCAGCTTTCAATCTGTTGGATCTTCAGTTGTTATGAAGGAGTTATCTGATTTGGGTCTCAAGGATCAAGTTATGGATTGGTTTGCCTCATTCTTGACATGCTGGATGGTTGAAGAGAAATCATTTGTGCTTAAGTCTAGAGCTTGTTGGTTGACAGGATGTTTATTTAGGCTGTTGACGTTGCCTACTGTTTGGAAGGTTGGATGACCCTATGTGATTCATTTTGTTATTTGGTTTGCTCAGAATTTGCATTTATTTTTTTGTTCCTTGATTATTGCTAAACTGGATTATAGAAATGTAGTTTACTTGGGGATTGCCTGATATCTTCATAAAAGATTGCGAACATTGCAAAAAGCTAGTATTGGAGGGATTGGATGACAAGAACGCGTTACACTTTTATATGTTCATTTCCATTGGCTCCCAATGGAATGTAGGCCAAAGTAAAAGATCTTGATGTTGACCGATAACGTTGCATATGGAGGGACACCCACATATTTGATTCCATTGGTACAATTTTATCACCCCCAGAAGACTTTATGGTCTGCGGACATAGCTCTGCTGGCTCCCTCTAATACACAGAAGGTGCAACTTTCAGTAACAACGGGTAGTGCTTATTTAAGTCAAAATCAAAATCGTATTTCTTTCGACAGGTCTTTGGTTCTCTTGGTTAGCCAGGGTACTATCATGGAAGATCTGGGGTGGGGGGGGGGGGGGGGGGAGGAGTGTTTGTGTAGATGCATTTATTTAGGTTGTTGACGTAGCCTAACTTTTTGGAAGGTTGGGTGACCCTATGTGATTCATTTTGTTATTTGGTTTCTTCAGGATTTGCATTTATTTCTTCGTTCCTTGATTATTGCTAAACTGGATTATATAAATGTAGTTTACTTGGGGATTTTCTTGGTTATATGTTTGCTGCTGCTTTACTTTAATTAATGGCATTCTTTTCTAATTACTTCTAATTTGTTTGATCGTAATCTATTAAACGCCTTGCTCCCCTACACATCTAAATCGATACGACAAGTCATAATGAGAGCCAGACATCATATAGTGGGAGAATGTTGTACACAACGAGACAGCATCTATAAATGAGATAAGAGGTGCTGTGAGGCTCAGATGAGTTGTGGTCTGCGCATAGCACAGCGAACGCAGCCTGGGAGGAGAGCAGGCACATGTTAATCGTTAATTAGAAATCCCAGGGTTCCTCCTGGCAGGAGCTCTCACTGTGGAAATACTCTACAGGCCGCTCCTCCATAATTCATGACCAGCCATCTCCTCTTGATGCCACAGGACTGGCAAGGATGCAGTGTGGCTTTTCATCTTCTCTGGAATTAAATCCTCAGAAAGGACCCTCTACCCTTGATCCCACATTAAAAGGATGCCAAAGAGGGCTGGGAAGAGGTAGAGCTCTCAGAACTGGAGAACCTCTTTTAAGTTCAAGTCAGAGGGGCGAGACCCAGGGTTTATAACCACCCTGATGCATCATTTACTGTGTACCTTCTGTTCTGCCCAAGGGCTTTGATTTTTTTTTTTTTTAGCAAAACCACAGTCTCTAAACTATGAAACTCAGCTGACAAACCTGTAGCCACCTGTCTAAAATGGACCCTGTGAGCATTTGGAAGGTGAGGGGGGGGGGGGGGGGCCTGAGCAAGCGAGCCTGGGGTGGCAGTGACAGTAGGGTTATCATATGGTTCCAGAAAAAGGAGGACAGATTGAGCCAGTCTGGGTTTTACTTCCATTGCTTTCAATGGAAGCAAAACCTGGACTGGATCAATGTGTCCTCCTTTTTCTGGAGCCATATGGTAACCCTAAGTGACAGCTGTGTCGCGAGTTGGGGGGGGGGGGTGCGGCAGATGCAGCAGCCCTGCCCCGGGCCCGGCTCTGTCTCTCTTGTGGCCCTGGGAGCAATGTACAGTTTTCTCCCTCAAGTATAATTGCAGCTCAGGCAAGATTCTAAGACTGAGATACATAATGAGTAGAATAAAACAAAACACGAAAAGAAGATAAGATGAAGCCTTTTTATTGGACTAACAGTACATTTTTGACTAGTTTTTGAAGGCAATACCTTGTTTGGGTCAGAAACAAGCAAATGATAACACATAGCAGAATATATAAATCAAGGAAGTTTGATGAACAGGAGATGGCGTGATGTCACAAAGCTGAAGCCAGTCCCCACCCATTCCACCCAAGGAGGGTTTAATTTTCCTCCAATGCAGCTGCCATCTTGGCACACCCAAAACAATGTAATTGATAGGGTGACAAGCTCTGCCTACTGGTTTTGGACCAGATATTGGGCCAGATAGGTTCTTGCCACCTCCTGTTCATCAAACCTCCTTGATATAAATGAAACATAAAAGTATTCCAGTGACAGCCTCATGGAAAGGTAGGGTTTGGGGGGTGGGGAGAAGTGATCAGATGGTGATTGAATGGGTAAGATAGGAAAAGGAGGTTGTTGCCTTTCCTACAGTGGTGGAATTTAATGTGGTTCTTCCCTTTCTTTCCACAGGTGTGTAACTTGTTTCAGATCTGTGTGTGTGTATATATTGTGACAAAGCTAGCACTCGGGGCCCAACAGAGAAGCAGCTAATCCCTGAACTATGGATCCCAGAAGCCCTTGCAAGCAGGAGAGAGGAGGGTAGCCCCAAAAGGGTGGAATGGATTTCCAACCCCAGCAGGGGGAGCAGTGGCTCAGTGCTAGGGGAGCCAGTTACTCCCTTCCCCCACTAGATGGAGAAGGGGAGGTGAAGCTCAGTCCCTTAGTGGCATCGCCGGTATATAATTCCCTCCAGCTGTGAGATGGGGAGAGTTTTCTCCCAGCCACCAGGAGGGAGAGGAAACTGATGAGAGAGAAGCTGCCATCAGTGGCGTTCCTAGGGGGGGGCGGTGGGTGCGGTCCGCCCCGGGTGCATGATGCTGGGGGGGGTGCCGTGCGTGCCTGTCCTCCGTTCGTTCCATGCTTCTTCTCTGCCCCGGAACAGGTTACTTCCTGTTCCGGGGCAGAGAAGAAGCATGAAACGAATGGAGGACAGGCGCGCGCGGCACCCCCCAGAGGCGTGCACCCGGGGGGTTCTTTCACGGGTGGTGTCGCACTGCATCCGGGGGGGGGGGCGCTGCACCCGGGGGGCGGGGCACATCGGCGATCCGCCCAGGGTGTCAGCCCCCTATGAACGCCACTGGCTGCCATGGAGTAGGTGGAGGACGGAAAGGGCCTGCCACTGGAGCTTCCCTGGGGGGGAAGAGTAAGTTGCCATGGAGTGTGAGAATGTAGATGTAACCCTGATCAGCACATGGAGGCAGTGTGAGAGGCCACAGGGGTGTGGTGCTGTGAGGTAGGAGGAAAGCTGCCAGCCCTGTTTGGTACAGGGTCTTCCGGGTGCTGTGAAGAGGACAGGGGCATTATGTAGTCTTTGAAGAGACTGTTTGTGAAAGGGTTGAATTATTGGGATGTATAGAACAGCAGGCTGAACTTTGACTGAGCCCTTCTTAGGAGAGGGGAGGTAGTGCAAAGGAAGTGGGCCTGAACTGTTAAGGAACTGGATGTTGGCTGGAGTTTGGAACCCAGCCTGAACCCTGTTTGTGAACTGCATTTCAATTTTGAGAGTGGAACTGAATTGAGAATAAAACACTTTAGTCTTAAGTCCATATGGCAGTCTGGTTCTTTGCTGTGAGCCTAACAGGGCTGCCGACCCCAACCCAGAGTGGAGGAAGCGGACCCCTTTGTGTATGTGTATTTTTGTTTTTGTATACGTGTATGAAAGAGTGTCGTCTGCTGCTCTTACTGAGAGTTGCACTGTGTATATATCGATATCTATATCCTGTATATTTATAGCGATATTCATGTGCTATTAGCTTAATTTCCCAGGCATATGCTCTGTTTTTAGTTCTCTTTTTCCCTAGCCTCGATGTTGCCTTGAATCATCTACCATCTGTCATTGGTGCCAGCTGCGATTCTGTAATACAAGCCTGTGCTCTAGGGTTTGTTATTTTCCCCTGTGCTTCTAAACTCTTGCTAGGGAAGCTGTCTCAATATTAATAAAGAAGAGAGGAAGCAAGCTGTAGATCTGTCTCACCTCCAGTGTAAAAAAAGGAAGATGTTTCCTTGTCTTCTTTTTCAGAAATGCTAGTTCCCTCCTGCTCTTGACAGTCAGGCATTCTTCACTCTCCTGGCTCATCTACTGAGATGGGTCGTCTTCTTGGATGGATATGGCAGGACCACTGGAGATTGTCCTGCCAAATCCAACCACTAGGAGGCTCCCTGCTCCACATGGACGGATGATACTTTTCACTCATTACCTGTAAAAAAATGGTTCATTTATTTGCAATTAGAATTAATTATAAAGGAACAGTAGTTATTGAAAATGAGAAATATTAAAGAAGCGATTAGGTCATGGATAATCAGACCCTTCTTCCTTTCCCCTAGGTACCTCAGACTGCCGATGACAGCCTCATCTCATCGGGACGATCACAGCTGTAACAGCAGAGACCTCCATGTCTTCGTCTCCCTCCTCTATCTTGTGGGTGTTGAAAGTGGTCATCGTAAAGTCTCAGTTATTTTTGTACCCTCTCCTCACTGCATTAGGGTGCCAGGACATGTACCCCACGGAATTCTGTGTCTAATCCCTCAACGGCTGCTTTGACTGCTCCAGGGAGCAGCCATAACCTGGAAAGACTGGAAACAGGGACTGGGAAAGCCCCCTTCTCCCTCCCTCCCCCCACACCATGAAGAAAAGCCGGAGCGTGCTGACCGTAACTGCCGAGGAGGTAAAGAACTTCAATTTTCTACTGTGTAGGTTTAACGAGATCCGTCCTTTCCCCTTACTGTGAGTGCAGAAAGCAGAGCGATAGGGAGACCTTACCTGGAATACTGTGTCCAGTTCTGGAGGCTGTGACTCTGAGAGGTATAGACAGGGTGGAGGTGATCCAAAGCGAGAGATCACCCAAAATGGGCAGGATCTGAACCAGATGCCCAATGAGATGAAACAAGTGCCAAGTATGTAAACCCAAGAAGACAGGAGATCTTGGGCAAGTCACTTAACCCTCCATTGCCTCAGGTCAAACTTAGATTGTGAGCCCTCCTGGGACAGAGAAATATCCAGAGTACCTGAATGTAACTCACCTCAAGCTACTACTGAAAAAGGTGTCAGCAAAGTCTAAATAAATAAAAGTTACTTAGTACTTCACAATTCAATAATAGCAAGCAATTTTGATTTTACTTTTTACACTAGTTATGTTGTAATGTGGGAGGAAAAGAACTCAGAAGCTTAGCCTGTGGAGTCTCTATTTCACCACAGTAGCTGGGCGAACCTCCTCATAGGTCTAAAAACCTCCTTCTTATTTAAAATGTTTTCTCTCCAAACATTTATTATGTTGCTTAACTTAAGCTTTAATTATTTTCTTCACTTATCTGAATGTATAGCTGCTTTTAAGGTTAGCTCAACAGAGCGCCTCCATTTCACAGTTTGCTTCTTCGGGAGCTGAACCGTTGACCATTTTGTCAAAAAGTCCTAAATGCAAAAGAATTTGTGAGTAAAATCAGGAGTTACAAGGACTTCTTTGCTAACTGCATTCTAAATATGGTTTACAAATTTACCTGCTAAATGTGCCTCCGTGGTCCTGCTTTATTTTTTAGCAAAAGAAAAAAGAGAAGAGAGAGAGTGTGTGAGCAAATAGTGACATTGGGCACATTTCAAAGTTCTTAAGGCAGCAGGGTAACGTGGAGGGGCATAATCGAACGCCCATCTCCATGGGCATCAGTGTCCAAAAACGGGTATGTGAAGCGGCGGGACAGATCATTATCAAAAAAGATGGGCGTCCATGTTTTGTTTCGAAAATACGGTTTGGACGGACAAATGCCATGGATTTGGTCCCTTCTGAGATGGGCGTTTTTTTTTTTTTGCGATAATGGAAACTAAAAACCCAGCTCAGAAACGTCCCAATCCAAGCCATTTGGTCGTGGGAGGGACAAATGTACAACACTACCATAGCTCTTAGGGGTGAAGGGGGCAACTACATGTGGGTACAGTGGGTTTTAGAGGCCTCCCATTTACCACCACAAGTGTTACGGGTGGGGGGGATGGGCCTGGGTTGCCTGCCTGAAGTGCACTGCAGTACCCACTAAAAGTGCTCCAGGACAGGACTTGTTGCTGGTGTATAACCTTGGCACAGCAGTTGACACCTGAAGACTAATCTCGCTGAAAACGTCCTTTATTTGAATAAGCACCTTTACTCACAGTTAACTGCAGATCAGAGGTTGTGCCCCACTGGCAACGAGTCTCGCTGGTACTGAGATTAGCAGTAGTCCAAGCACCATGGGAGTAGAGCCTACCAACTACCAACATCGTGAGCATTTAACACAAGCTAGTGGAATCACGGAGCCCAATACCCTACACCCACCACAATGCATTGCTGATGTGACTCAGTGCCCTTAACAGAAAAGGTGTCACATTCACCCGAGACCCACATCAGAACCAGGGAAAGGTCAGAGGATAGAACACATTCTGCTGTCATGGAGGTGGGTACGCATTTGAGGCTGGCATACAGGCTGGGAAAAAAGTTTGTAAAGTGGGTTTTTTTGGTGGGAGGGGGTTAGTGACCAGGGGAGTCAGGGGAGGTCATCCCCGATTCCCTCCGTGGTCATCTGGTCAGTTGGGGCACTTTTTTGGGACTTGGACCTGAAAAAAAGGGTCCAGGACCTGAAAAAAAAGGGTCCAAATAAAGCGGACCAAATTCTCATCAAAAACGCCCTTCTTGTTTTGATTAGCAGCTAAAGACGCCCATCTCTCCTCGGCCGATAACCACGCCCCAGTCCCGCCTTTGCCACGCCTCCGACACGCCCCAGTGATCTTTGTTCGTCTCCATGATGGACTGCAGTTGAGAACGCCAAAAATCGGGTTTCGATTATACGATTTAGGCGCCCCCGGGAAATGGACGCCCATCTCCCGATTTGGGTCGAAATATGGGCCTCTTTCTCTTTCGAAAATAAGCATTTTCAAAGCACTTAGCCTTCCAAAGTTCCATAGGTTTCTATGGAACCTTGGAAGGCTAAGTGCTTTGAAAATATTGTCAATGACAGCAGATAAAGACCAGCACGGTCCATCCAGTCTGCTCGATACAGCGGATAACACTGAACCAGTACCCGGTCAAATAGCCCCGACAAAATGGCCTCCGACATAACAGCCACTGTCAAAACGACCTGCCCACAATATAGCCCTTGAAAAATTAGCCCCTCTAGAAAAGAGCCCGATCAGGCTGCCTAGAATATGGGACTGCATTTTTCCCCTACTAATCTTACCTTGCCAAACAGGATAAGGTTGTTAAGACTATGAAAATGATTACACTATTGTTTTTTTTTTAATGAGCATGTTGATGGAAGAATAGTTTCCTTAAACAGCAGAACAGTTGGTAGCTATATGATTTTGTTTCTTTATATATGCTTTGTACAATGCAATGCTGATAGACTTTCCTTGATTCACTTGTAGTTTATCATCTTTTTTTTGTGATGTTTTTTTTCCTAGGGGCTATTTTGTTACAAGGCTGTTTTGTCGGGGCTTTTTTGTCAGGGTGCCCACTGTACCTGGTACATATGTGTGGAAGGACTGAGATGACAGGTGATAGGAACTCCCCCCTCCTACAGCTCAGTCCCTCTCCTAACCCCAGGCAGCTTGCCTGCCTTTCACGCTTTATAAATGTTACTGCACCAGAAGGGCAGGTGATGTTCACTCTTCTCCTAAGACAGCTGCAATTACAGAGTCTGCAAAATGTCAATCTAATTACCAGATATTCTGAAAACGATTCCACCGGAGAGCAGATATACTGTTCTTGGCAGGGGAATGGCATTTTCTGTTTAGCACAGGGTCTTTTCATTAAGCCTTTATGGCTTTTGCCCCTAGAATTTATTTTTCAAAAACATGGTTCAGAACCAGCCCTTAGTCAATCAGGTGTAATGTATCACTGAGTCACTGGGTCAAATCATTGCAGCTCAGTTGTAATTCTTTCTGTTTCAGTATCACGTTGGTATTTCATTCAGTCCCTGCACTGATTCTTTGTATCTGTGTATCAAGTCCGTGTCTTCCATTGTATTCCAGCTGTGATTCTTTGTGTTTTCAGTATCATGTCAGAGACTTATTGTAATCCAGCTGTGATTCTGCATGTTGCTGTATCACATCAGTGTCTCATTGTATCTCAGCTGTGATTCTTTCTGTCTCAGTATCATTTTGGTGTCTCATTGTATCCCAGTTCTGATTCTTTGGGCCTTTGATGATTCATTGTAACTCACATCTAAGAATCCTCTGTTCTTATCCCAGAATTTACCCCTCACTCCCCTATAGTTAATGGTCTTCTGTGCTTATCCCAGGCTTTACCCCTCACTCCCCCCCCCCAGCAAAGGATCTGTGCATATCACAGGCTTTACCCCTTCCTCCCACTCACAGGTAAGGATTTCTGTGCTTATCCCAGACTTTACCCCTCACAGCTTAGGATCTTCTGTACTTATCTCGGGCGTTACTCCTAACACCCTCCCCAACTCTCTCTCTCTCTCTCTCAATATATGTAAACTGCTTTGAATGTAGTTGCAAAAACCTCAGAAAGGCAGTATATCAAGTCCCATTTCCCTTTCCCTATATTTCAATTTAGCAGTCTTTTCCTCATACCTGACCTGAAGAAGAAGGGTTCTGCCTTCAAACCTTGTCATAAAAGGTATTAAGCTAGTCCAAGATAAAATGGAATCCCCTTATTTTCCTTTCTTTTGTGATGTTTTGTTTCTAATTTGTACCTATAACATGGACTAACACATCAACCACTCTACTTAGTAGAAACAAGGTGTACGTGTAACTTGTGTAACAAGTGTAATTTGCATGAGTGGCAGGTATAACCCCAAACAAGGGCACAGCAGGTAGAACTCTGCCCACCTAACTGGGCAGAGTGGATGGACCATACTGATCTTTCCCAGCCATCATTTACTCTGTTACTATCCATATTTTAAGCAGTAAAAAATGGATAACTAGACCTGTAGCTTATACTGTTAAACAAGAATTAGTGCTCTGAGCTGGCTAACTTAATACATTGCCTCTGCTCTTCCTACCCAGCAGCATTTCAATTAAATTAATGAGTTACTCTGATTGCACTTATAAATATTTAGCAGTGCCATTTAACCTTTATTAGCTGTTTATATCTATAATTCATTACTTTCTAATACAAAATGAAATTATTTCTTCTGTGTTGGAGTGGCTGTGGATTATCTCTGCCTGTCAGCTTTCAGGGAGACTTTTAGCCTGGTTGTTCCTGGAGGAATAAAACACAGCACGGATGACTGCCTCTCTCTGGTTGGAAGCAGTGTGTGCTGTTGAAGGAGAGCTGTTGTTTCCTAACTTGCTGATTGGTGTGGAATGGAAAAACAGATCTGCCTTCTATTTTACTTTTGCAAATTTTCAATCTCATTGCATTGCAGAGTGAGGGGGCAGTATGAATGATGGGGTGTGACAGACGATAGCCCCCTGATTCTTAAGGTCACCCAAAATCATGGGTTAATGGGCTCCAATGATTTAATTATTGGAGATAACAAGCACTCAGTTAGCATTAATTATGAGTTGGGCACCAATCTGGCTACGCACTGTTCTGTAACAATGGTGCCTAAATTGGATTTCACGCGACTCAAAAGGGGATGTGTCCATGGGAGGGACATTCACAGAAGATGTGCAGTGTTACATATCTGAGGGGAGATATAATAGAGGTCTATAAAATAAAGAGTGGAGTGGAACGGGTAGACATGAATTGTTTGTTTTTCAAAAATACTAGGACTAGGGTGCATGCAATGTAGCTACAAAGTAGTAAATTTAATATGAATCGGAGAAAATCTTTCTTCACTCAATGTGTAATTAAACTCTGGAATTTTTGCCAGAGAACGTTGTAAAGGCAGTTAGCTTAGTGGGGTTTAAAAAAGGTCTGGATGGCTTCCTAAAGGAAAACTCCATAGACCATTATTAAATTGGCTTGGGGAAAATCCACTGCTTATTTCTGGGATATGCTGCATAAAATGTATTGAACTTTTTCAGGATCTTGCCAGGTATTTGTGACCTGGATTGGCCATGTTGGAAACAGAATGCAGGGCTTGATGGATCTTTGGTCTGTTCCAGAGTGGCAATACTTATGTACAGATCTATATACCCAATTGGCATACCAGGATTTGCACTAGATTTTAGGTGGTATAAGTCCTCACGCCCATAGTTGAACACTGAATTCTGCACTCAATGCTACTCTATAAAAAGCAGACATCCTGAAGAGCCAAATTTTATCAGCACTGAATTTTTGGTGCCATTTACTTAATTTTGTCCTATTTGGGGTAGTCGGAGAAATTCTGAAGACTAAGAAACACCAGTATGGAAGAAAGATGCTTATTAAGAACATAAGACCCACAGTCACATTTTGGCAGCTCCCTGCATCAGGTGTGCATCAGCCTTGCACATAGACAGATTAACATTGTAGGTCGATGAACAACCAGACCTCGGTCTAGTGTTTCATTGTCTTCAGTGCATCTCTCTTTCTCTGACTGTGTTTACATTTCACCAATATACGCCACTTATATAAATAACTCAATTGTTAAATTAGCTGCTAATTGGTATTAACAACCAATAATTGTCTATAATTGATGTTAATTAATACTAATTGGCATTAGTTTGTAGTTACTCATGTAACTGCCCTTGTTGGGATTCTACAAGTGTATGTGCAAAATTCAAAGTGAGCAACTACAAGAGGGGCATGGGACGGTCAGGGCATGGCTAGCACTTATGCGTGTGGGTTCTAGAATAGTAGCAGCAGTCAGGCGTGAGCATTTACACCAGCCATTGAGCCTAAAGTTTGGTGCGTAACTGCAGGCTTTTGTGAGTGTCCTATATCAGAGGTTACAGGCATAAATGACGATCTAGATTTTGCGCTTAGCATGCATCATTCCAGCTCCTAACTTCAGGTGACCTGTTGAGAGTTGTCCCCTCTGTGAATAGGGGAAGTCTCAATACGTGAGGAAAGGAGCAGGTCTCAGACATATAGTACCTCTGAGATGCAAACTGGCATGACATCAGTCAGCACCCCAAAAGCAACCATTATGCTTTCAATGTTTCCACAGAAACCCAAGGACACCCTGGAACCTGGAAGGTATAGCAGATCCTACACCTCGGGCAGCACATTGGGAGCTGAGCTGCGCCGGGGGAGACGCAAACTCTCCACCAACCTGCAGGTGCCGCCTTGGAGACCAGGGGACAGAGCCAGGTCACCAGAGTATGACAGCGTTCCACGACCCCCACCCTGCCTTTGTGTATCCCTCCCAGGATAGCCATCACCCATGCTGAGCCAGACAGGTAGGAACCAGAAATGCCTGGGGGATCATGTGATATACCAGGAAAAAGAGGAAGGGGAAATGGGATTAATATAAAGGGGATGCGAATTATTGCTGCTGTGTGCTCATGAATACTGCTGTATACTGTGAGTGAGGAGGGAAGAGGTTATTTTCATGGGGATGAGGATTACTGATGCTGTGTGCACCTCAGTGCTATGCTATAATGTGAGATAAGAGAAGGAGGGATTATTATGAAGATGAGATCATTGATGCTGTGTGCACCTCAGCACTGTTGTATAATGTGAGAAAGAATGTGGAGGGATTATTGTGAGGGGGTGAGGATCATCAATGCTGTGTGTTCCCCTGCTGCTGTATAATGTGAGAGAGGAGGTGGAGGGATTATTGTGGTAGAGATGAGAATAATTGAAGCAGATGTTGACCCTCTGTATGTGACTTTGGGATGAGTCACTTTCTCTCTCCATATCTGGGTTCTAATCCCCAGCTCTGTTTCTTTCTCTGTCTCTGTGTATTTATCTCCATGATTTCTTCCTCATTCCTCTCTGCAGTTCTGCTATCTGCTTGTGACCCCAAAACTGGCCGCATAGAGCTTTATAAAGGTTCAGGTTTTGGAAATCAGATTTTCCTTACCACTACTAACTCAGAGGCATGTCATTTCTGCTGTCCCCTCCCCCCCCCCCACCAAAAAATCCTCCCTCCCTTTTTTGACCACCCCTCTTGTCTCCCATCCAAGAGAGAGCAGAGCATTCCTAACTGAATCGCATGACAGACTTCAGACCCAGGATGGCTTCACAGCTGGGACATCTTCCAGCTGTGCTGTTGCAACATTTTATGGTCCTATTGGGGGTGGGGGGAACTAAGTGGAGCAGAGGACAGTAAACAGTTTGTGACTCTTCCTCTGCTTCAAATTTGGACAGTAACAGCATCACCCAGATGTGACATCCTGTGACAGCTGCTCCATTGGCTTGAATTTGGTTTGACCACAACAAGAAAAGGTGAAGGATGCTGGATGCCAGGTGTTGTCTGGAGCATTGGGGACAGGGTGTTGAAGGCTGGTTTTGGAGATCTGGGGCAGGGTACAGGGAGATGTGTCATTTCTGTATTTTTGTTTTTTGTTGGATTGCCGGGGGGGGGGGTGGGGGGCAGGCTGACAGGTCCCACCAAAACTTTCAGCTGGTGGGGCAGGTTGAGGCCCCCCAGTATAGGACAGGATTGGAAGACTTTATAAAGAGAGGGGGTCAGCTGGTCCCCCTGCACTAAGGATAAAGCAGCATAATTAAACCTAGGAAAACTCAGGTAGGAGTGGTGTGTCGGAGGGATGTAACTAGGATGTCTTCCTAACTGTTTTCTGTAACTTGTAAATTAAGTAGCCAGGCTGGAAAGGGAGAGGGTGATCCCTGCCTGGTCTCCTTGTGGTGCTTCCTCTCAGCTGTCTGTGTGGCTCTCCTCCCCCCCCCCCCCCCACACACACCCTAGTGGGCAGGCAGGGCAATTATGGCCAGCCAGGGAGCCCATGGACATGTCAGTGCAGAGGTGTGTTGATAAATGTTTAACAACAGGCTCTCTTCCCGGTCCACCTCTGCGCCCCCCCGTCCTCCTCTGCGCCCCCCCAAATTGCAGAGCTGTCTATAGCAGGGAGAGAGCCGGGGGGGGGGGGGGGGCAATGCATTACTCCAGGAAAAAAATTAAATGATCCCACAAAATATTAAATGATCCCAGGTTCCAATCTAATTCATGTTTAATGTGGGATAAAATGCCATAAATAAGTAAATAAATATAAACTTTTAATGTTGAGCACCTGATTCTCAAAGTGGACATATTCCAAACACTATAATGAAATAAAATGATTTTTTTTTCTACCTTTGTTGTCTGGTGACTTTGTTTTTCTGATCATGCTGGCCCAGTATCCGATTCTGCTGCTATCTGTCCTCTTAACTCCATTTCCAGGGCTTCCTTTCCATTTATTTCTTTACTTTCCACCTTTCTTCTTCATTTCTTGCCCTACATCCGTATAAAGCTGGGTCCTTCGCAGGCTTGACTGTCCAGTGGATCCAGCTTCTGCCTATTTTCTTCATCCATGTGCAGTTTTTCTCCTCTCTTCCCTTTTCCCTCATCTCATCTCCTTCCTCACTCTTCCCTCCCCTCCATCCATGTCCAGCATTTCTTCTCTCTCCCTTCCCTCTCTCCATCCATGTCCATCAACCCTCCTCTCCCCCTGCCCTCCCCTCCATCCACCCATGTCCAGCAACTCTCCTCTCCCCTCCCCTCCATCCACCCATGTCCAGCAACCCTCCTCTCCCCTCTGCCCTCCCCTCCATCCACCCATGTCCAGCAACTCTCCTCTCCCCTGCCCCCCTACATCAACCCATGTTCAGCAACTCTCCTCTCCCCTCCCTCCATCCATGTCCAGCGATTCTCTTCTCTCCCCTGCCCCCCTCCAGCCATCCATACCCAGCAATTCTCTTCTGTCCCCTGCCCCCCTCCATCCACCCATGTCCAGCAACTCTCCTCTCCCCTGCCCTCCCTCCATCCATGTCCAGCGATTCTCTTCTCTTCCCTGCCCCCCTCCAGCCACCCATACCCAGCGATTCTCTCCCCTGCCCCCTCTCCAGCCACCCATACCCAGTGATTCTCTTCTCCCTGCCCCCCCTCCAGCCATCCATACCCAGTGATTCTCTTCTCTCCCCTGCCCCCCTCCAGCCATCCATACCCAGTGATTCTCTTCTCTCCCCTGCCCCCCTCCAGCCATGTCCAGCGATTCTCTTCTCTTCCCTGCCCCCTCCAGCCATCCATACCCAGTGATTCTCTTCTCTCCCCTGCCCCCTCCAGCCACCCATCCCACGTGATTCTCCTCTCTTCCCTGATTACCTCGGTCGAAGCAGCCGCATTATTGAAAGCCCTGCCCGTCTCTAGCCTTCCCTTCGAGTTCATTCCCTCAGAGTCCCACCCTCTTGGAAAGAGGAAATGACATCAGAAGATGGACTCTGAGGGAATGAACTCACGAAGGGAAGGCTAGAGACGGGCAGGCTTTCAATGATGTGGCCGCTTTGATGGAGGTAATCAGAGGAGAGAAGAGAATCGCTGGGTGGTGCAGGCAAACGAAGGCAGCTCAGGTAAACGAGGGCAGTGGTGGGAAGTGAGGTAAACGGGTAAGCATGGCTTGTGGCACCCTCCTGCCATGCTTACCTCATTTACCGGAGCCGGCTCGCCGTGCTGAACAACTGGCTCGCAAGATCTTTAAAAAATTAACAACCGGTTCTTGCGAGCCGGCTCCAGCACACCACTGTGTCAGTGTATCTGTTGGAGGATGGGTGAGTGGGGGTTTCTTTCACCCTAACATTTAAAAGGTGAACTTCTTTAAGGATATTATTGTTTATTAATGCTTGATGTACCACCTTTCACAGGAACAAACAAAAGTGGTTAAATCTTCCTTCCACATTGCACCTGCATTGGAACATGATTTTGCCTCCCATAGATTGGACTGGGGAGTTCATACTGTCTTCTAGATTGTTGCCCTTCTATATTTGATTAGGGAGGCTCCACAAACCTTCCTTATTTTAGTTGAGACTTGGTTAGATCTTCATTTTTCGCAAGGGACCTTCTCGCTAAATGGGGACAATAGGTCGTCTCCAGTTACAGACCGATTGCTTTGACGCGTCTATTTGTTAAGGTAATGGAGGGTTGGGTTACGAAGCAATTGCTACATTATGGGCTGGATTCTGCATTGGCATCCAAAATGAAGGCATGATGGAATAAGTGCATTGGTTGAAGATGGCAGCTTACTTGGTATAATAAGAGTTTTCATGGTTTGGGTTCGGAGAATGTGACCCAACTTCTATCTATTCCACCTGTACAATCATCTCTGAGAAGTAGATCTAGATTAACTGGATTATCCTTCATTGAAAAATGTTAAATTCAAGTCAGTCTGGGATCGTTCTTTTGTGTATCAAAGTGTTAAAATTTGGAACAGCGTTCCGGTCAATATTCACCAGATAACTTCATACTTACAGTTTTAAAAAGGTATTTGTTTTCACTGTATTAAGTTTTGTAATATCTCTGTTGGGCTTAGTATTGGATATATTGTTGTTAATATTTTATTTATTTATTTATTTGTTACATTTGTATCCCACATTTTCCCACCTATTTGCAGGCTCAACGTAGCTTACATAGTACCGGAGAGGCGATTGCAGACTCAGGTGTAAACAAATACATAGTGAAGTTGTGGTAAGATAACATTCATGTGGTATAGCCACATAATGGAATCGTACACAGAAGGGTTGTGTTATGTCTATTGCATTTTTTTTTTTGTTGTTTGTTGCAGAGATGAGGCATTTATGCTGTATTGGTAGGGTATGCCTTTTTAAACAGGTAAGTTTTTAGTGTTCTCCGGAAATGTAGGTGGTCGTATGTTTTCAAGGCTTTTGGTAATGCGTTCCACAGTTGTGTGCTTATGTAGGAAAAACTGGACGCGTAAGTTGATTTGTATTTGAGTCCTTTGCAGCTTAGGTAGTGCAAGTTTAGGTACGTTCATGCTGATTCAAATGTGTTTCTCTAGTTGGTAGGTCGATCAAGTCTGTCATGTATCCCAGGGCTTCACCATGGATTATTTTGTGAACCATAGTGCAGATTTTGAAAGCAATGCGTTCTTTGATTGGGAGCCAGTGTAGTTTTTCGCGGAGGGGTTTTGCACTTTCAAATCGCGTTTTCTCGAAGATGAGCCTGGCTGCCGTGTTTTGAGCTGTCCAAAGTTTCTTTAAGGTTTGTTCTTTGCATGCCGCATAAATTCCATTGCAGTAGTCTAAATGGCTTAGTACCATTGATTGTATTAGGTTGTGAAATGTTTCCCTTGGGAAGAATTGTTTCACGTGTTTGAGTTTCCACATTGTGGAACATTTTCTTTGTTGTGGTTTTCACTTGGCTCTCTAGTGTTATATTAGGAGTTATCCAGGTCTAAACAATAGTATTGATGTCTGTGCTGCAGATAACAACATTGATTAAAAAATCTTTTTTTACTGTTGAGAGAACTATGAAGAATCAGGAGTTACATAGAACATCAATTTTTTTTGGATTGTACTGCAAAGTTTACTCCTATCTCAACTTGACTATTGTAACGTCTTTTTACAGGCTGCCAATAACCTTATTAGAAAATTGCAGACAATTCAAAACATGGCAGCCCGTTTGATATTTTCCACACATAAGTATGCTAGGATTACGTTCCTACCCGTAACCTCCGCTCTCAAGACAAATCCCTCCTTTCAGTACCCTTCTCCACCATCGCCAACTCCAGGCTCCGCCCTTTCTGCCTCGCCTCACCCCACGCGTGGAACAAACTCCCCGAGCCCATATGCCAGGCCCCCTCCCTGCCCATCTTCAAATCACTGCTTAAAGCCCACCTCTTCAATGTCGCCTTTGGCACCTAACCATTACACCTCTACCCAGGAAATCTAGACTGCCCCAACTTGACATTTCGTTCTTTAGATTGTAAGCTCCTTTGAGCAGGGACCGTCCTTCTTTGTTTAATTTGTACAGCGCTGCGTAACCCTAGTAGCGCTCTAGAAATGTTAAGTAGTAGTAGTAGTACAGGATTACTCTCTTGTTAAAATCACTTCACTGGCTTCCAAATGAGACACCACGTTCAATTTAAAGTTTCTACATTATATTCAGTGTCATTTTTGGGAAGGTCCAGTTATATATGTTAGATAAAATTTGCATCCAAAAGGTGGATACATTCAGAACATTACGAGATGCTGCGTCAATTCATTATCCTGATCTCAGGTTGTATCGATCCAAGAGAACTTATACTTCCACTTTTTCATATCAGGCTCCGATTATTTCGAGCTACGTGAGGAGCATTTTGAAAAGACATCTAAGTCCGATTTGAATGTTTTGCTAGAAACGCCCAACAATTGAGTGGTGAATGTAGACATTTTGGAATCTGAAATACATCTATTTTTTGGTTGGAAAATTGTCTTTTTCATAGATGTTTTGAGCTCAGTGTGTTTTTCTTTGGGACCATTATGGAAAATAAATCGTCCAAGTGGAAAAACACCCAAAAACCAGCCATTGGGATATCTGGGGGCATCTTTCTTAGTAGACTGGCCAGACGACAACCTAGCAGAGTGGTGGGACAGCCTAGGGAGCCCTGCAGTGGACTTCATATAAAGGGGCCAGGACTCAGGGGCATAGTGAGACCTTGCGGTGGGAGGGGGCCAGTACCCGAGGTGGGGGGGCACATTTTGGTCTGCTGCCCTGACGCCTTGCTGCTGCACCCCCTCTGCTGCCTTACCACCCTGCCACTCCCTACCCACTGCCGCAGAGAATACCCTGGCTGGCGGGGGTCCTCAACCCTCGCCAGCTGAAGCCTTCTCCAGCGCTGGTCTCCAGTGCTTCTGTGTTGCCTGCCCTGCTCTGTCTTTCCCTCATATCCTGCATTCTCCTTTTAGCATGCTCAGATTCACTAAAGCACTGTGCCAGATGTGAGGGGGCCCAGGAAATTTGGGTGGGCCCAGGCCCCTGTGGCCGCACGTAGCTACACCACTGAGCCAGGTATGTATCTCACTGTAACTCCCTTATATTTTCTGGTGAACTCTCTAGAAACAGAAAAACCTACTGTACCCAACCGTACACCACTACAATAGCCCTTATGGCTGCAGGTGTCCCTATTATGGGTACAGTAGGTTTTTGGTGGGCTTTGTAGGATTGACACATTCCACCACAAGTGTACCAGCTAGAGTGAGATATGGGTTCTACAGTGCACCGTACCAACCACTAGGCTACTTCAGGGACCTGCTTGCTGCTCTAATAAGACTGGCCATAATATCTGAAGCTGTCATACAGGTGGTATGTACTGTTTCTTTCACCTCTTTGGGGGTGGGGATGGGAGGGGTTCAGTGACCACTGGGGGAGTAAGGGGAGTTATGCTTTAATCCCTCTAGTGGTCATTTGGCCATTGAGGGCTCCTTTTGGTCACTAGTCGTGATTGAAATAGGTCTAACCAAAATGTCTAGACATTTCCCTTTTGTTCCATTATTGCAGAAAAACATCTATCTTTAGGAGCCATCCATGTGACACAAAAAACATGCCCCCATCACACCCTTGAAATTGGACAAACTGTGGAGTAAAATGTCTAAAATCAGGGTGTTAAAAATTGCAACTTGGATGTCTTTGAGAGAAAAATGTCCTTCTCCCCCCTTCTATGATATTTTTTTATTTTGAAAATGAGCCCTTCTACCCTCTTACTATAAGAAGGATAAGAAACTGTCTATTCTTTAGAAAACATTCGAAGTCTTTCTTATATAAATATTTGGATTCGTAATGCTAAATGAAACATTTGAAATGTATATATATGAAATGCTATGATGCCTTTATTCCTATATATGATTAATACTTACTTGCTGGAATTCACATCAAAGCTAATGGTGTTTGTGGAATATAAGAATATTTGTGTTTTGTATTTAATTTACGATACAAAGGGCTATTTTTTCTCATTTCTATAGGAAATATTTCTAACATAGAAATGGTTTATTTCACTTGATAGCAGTGAACCAAGGATTTAGAGAATGATGGAGAGGGGATTGAAGGAGGGAGATAAAACCTGAACTGGCCTCTCATCTCCGGATCACTAATAGCTTTGCTGTGTTCACTGACAAATTATGTAAATGGATTGTCTGTCCTCAGGACCAGGGTTCAAAACAGAAGCTGAGGATGCTGTAATCCCCAGCAAAACGGAGCATACAGGGGCTGAAAAACCACAGGAAACTGCAGCAAATGCAGAGCACAGAGCTGAAAACCAGAGGAGACTCCAGCACAGTACAGGGGCTATGGCTAATACAAAAAAAAAACACAAACAAAAAACAGAAGGGACTCCAGGAATGTACAGGGACTGAAAATACCAGAGCAGATTCCAGCAAAATCCAGAGAGCACAGGGCTGAAAATACCACATGATGAGACTCCAGCAAAATGCAGAAGGACAGGGCTAAAAATACCACAGGAGACTCCAAAAGAAATGCAGAGAGCACAGGGGCTGAAAATGTGAAAAAAAAAAACTGGAGAAAATGGAAAGCAGAGCCATAAATCATATTAATTAGCTTTGATTTAGAAATGCCACTTAAAACTGAGTTGTGGAGATCTGAACCTTCCAGTGTCTTATTGAGAACAAACTGCGCTTCCCTTCTCCCCGTGGTTGCTATTATTCCCTGTCGTTCTAATCCCAAATTAGCATTTTATGACAGTGGTAGCGTGATCGGAAAATAATGCCCAATAAGAAAGGAATGGGGAGGGAGAACACTGCCAAGCGCCTGACTACAGGGGCATTTGTTTGCAGCCCAGGTGCTTGGCTAGTGAGAGGGGAAGGAGCTTTGAATAAGGACCTCTGGCATCACAGTGAACACAAATGATGCTGGGGGTAGGGGTGTACATGAATGGATCCCAAGCTACTTCCTGAAGCAAAGTGCGTGTGCAAAGCATGTCTTTGTGATGCCACCATCTGAGAATTTCTTAGGAGCTGTGTGTGTATAGGGAGGTCTCAGTACTGGAATAGCAGGGGTGCTGCAGGGCAGGAGTGAGGTGCATTGGAAGAGCTTTGTGTGTGTGAGGGTCTCGGTACTGGATAGCAGGGGGTGCTGCACGGCAGGAGTGAGGTACTTGGCAGAGCTGTGTGTGTATGTGTGTGTGGGGGTCTCGGTACTGGAATAGCAGGGGGTGTTGCAGGGCAGGAGTGAGGTGCATTGGAAGAGCTTTGTGTGTGTGAGGGTCTCGGTACTGGAATAGCAGGGGGTGCTGCAGAACAGGCGAGAGTAGATAGGGCCATGTATAGCCCCCTGCCTCAGTTTATTCTACATTAAAATATCCCATCCCTTACCTCACTCATTCTTTTGATCACTTTCAAAATGTGCAGTTTACATGTGACACAGCACGGTCCCCGTTATCAAACATTCACCAGTAATATTAAAAGGAATTCTGCATTTAACTGCCAGACAAAACCTTTCCTTCCGCCTATTGTTCACTTGCTGCTCTGTCTTCAAATGGCATGAAAGTAATAGGAAGCCTGAGTGATCTGACTCAGAGACTTCTGAGTTTGAAATGCTGTAAAGAAAGAGCTCTTATGTAGAGGATCCCCAGTCCTAGAGGTGACAGGCTCAGTATCCCCGTGTCCATCCCTGAACCCTCCAGTTCTAGAGGTGACAGACTCTGTGTCCATCCCCTGAACCCTCCAGTTCTAGAGGTGACAGACTCTGTGTCCATCCCCTGAACCCTCCAGTCCTAGAGGTGACAGGCTCTGTGTCCCCCTGTCCATCCCTGAATCCTTCATTCCTAGAGGTGACAGGCTCAGTATCCCTCACAGCTCTGTGACTAGTATCCCTCCCTCATCTCCTTTTTTCCAGGACAAAGCGCCTTCTTTTCTTTTTACTATTACTGGATCATGTAGCTGTTTCCCTTGTTATTACTTGGCAGTCAGATCACAAGGAATGTCATCCCTGTCTGTCACAGGAGATTCTTATCCAGTGACAGGATTACGGCAGCAGCGGCCTAAGAGACTGTGGAGGTGGTGCTGGCACTTGGGATTCACAGTGCCTCTGTGTATTGCCATGCGCTTAGCGGGGTCTAAAATAGAACAACCAGTGGTCTCTGTCTGTAGCTTGCTTACCTGAACCTATGGGTTCCAATCCCCTGCTCTGCTACCAGCTCTCTGTCACTACATGTGATTCAGCAGGAGTCTCGTTCTCTTCCTGTGCCTGAGTGGGAATCCCCGGCTCTGCCTCTGGCCCTGATGTAGTAACCCACACTATTCTTTCGTGCAGTTCTTGCACTTTAATTTTACTCCCAGTACAACAGGACATTTTAGCAGGGGAAAAGCAGTTATACAATTACTGCATTAAACGGTAGCATGGCATGCATGCAAAACACATGCAAATTATGAGTAAGAGATCGCTCCCAATGAAATAAAACACTCATTAAATCTGAGCATGGGAGTTTGTAATCTTTACGCCAGCTCAGGAGCAATTGGGTGAAGTCGGCTCAGGTCACTCAGATGGCAGGTGGTCCAAGGGAGCCCCTGGACATCCTCCCACCCCACCCCACCCTGATTAGAACCCTCAGCCCCCCCCCCCCCCAGAATCCTTCACCCATCTCTAGAAATAGGGAATCAGGAACAAGGGCCACTCACTCCTGACTCTGCTGCTGGCACCAACCAAAGTGGCAGGTGTCTGACCCCTAGTGAAGTGTTTGGATGCACCACTAGGGGTCAGTCTGCCAAATAAGGCAGTGTTGTGGGGTTGGGTCACACTGGAGGCTCTGGTCGAAGGCATCCCTGAATTGGGGTGCTCAGGCCAGGGTCTCCCTTACCCTGGGTGCCTAGATCAGGAATTGCTTGACCAGAGAGCAGTGCGGATCAGATCTCTGACTGCCTCCTGGAGTTGTCATCTGGATGAAGATTCAGCAGTCCTGAGTTTACCTCATTGCATGCAGGGGCTTGTAGTTCTGATTTCCCCACTGTATTCCCTAAGAAAAGCAAGACCACAAGTCCCAGCATGCACTGGATAAACCCAGGACTGGATCAACCCTGTCGGGCAATCTAGATTCAGTTGATTTCCTTATGTGTTAGAAGAACTGATGCTGCGCTAAGCTAAGCTTCCAACGCCCAAACACACAGCTTGCTGCACTGAGACCCAATCTCAAGGTAGGTCACGTCATCTCTCTGCATCTCAGTTCTAATCCCCGGCTGTGCCGGAGCTGTAGACCTGAAAAATAAATGAATAACAGAATCGCTTTGTTGTCTGCTATTACGAGACACTCTGTACAGACTCGGTGTTTGCTGCATTTGATTCCTCTGTTCAAGACTTTTTCTTTAGACCGTGTTACAAGCATTTTCCTTTGATTATTACACTGGGCTTCCCTTTCTTACTTTCACCCTGTATTTCTAGGCTACTTTTTATAAATGTCAGAGACCACTGGCTACCAGTTTCGGGTTCCCGGGAATATGGCACAAGAACATTTCCAGCCAGGAACACTGGACTTGAACAAGGGCGTTGGCCAGAGCCTCAACATCTATGCTGAGTGGGATAGAATAGGCAGGTGATATAAAAACATTCATAGCCAGGCAGCTTGACATCTGTCCACAGGGTTTGGAATGGTGTTGGGTGACCTCCCCCCCCTTCAGCATTAGTAGAAGTGTCACCACTTTGATAAGGGTGTCCAGGTGAGGGATGGGAGATGGAGAGAAGACCAGGTTTGAAAGCAAGGAGAGAAAGATCCCAGGGAATAAACAGAGCTCTGCTCCCCCCCCCCCCCCCTCGACTTCTACCGCCCCTGGAATTGATTTTAGAAATGTGCTCACTCATTCCACCTCTCAGCGGGGCGAACAGGACAAGGGTTCCATAGAGCAACGATTACTCACTAGTTCCCATTACCTTTCAATTGAATCTGTGTTTGTCCATATTTCTCTGAATGAATTGATTTCAATCTGTTATCATAGTAACATAGTAGATGATGGCAGAAAAAGACCTGCACGGTCCATCCAGTCTGCCCAAGAAGATAAACTCATATGTGCTACCTTTTGTGTATATGCTACCTTGATTTGTACCTGTCCTCTTCAGTGCACAGACTGTATAAGTGTGGCCAGCCCTATCCCCGCCTCCCAACCACCAACCCCACCTCCCAACCACCAGCTCTGGCACAGACCCTATAAGTCTGCCCAGCACTATCCCCGCCGCCCAACCACCAGCCCCGGCACAAACCGTATAAGTCTGCCCAGCACTATCCCCGCCGCCCAACCACCAGCCCCGGCACAGACTGTATAAGTCTGCCCAGCACTAGTCCCGCCTCCCAACCACCAGCCCCAGCACAGATCGTATATGTCTGCCCAGCACTAGCCCCGCCTCCCAACCACCAGCTCTGCCACCCATTCTAGGCTAAGCTCCTGAGGATCCCTTCCTTCTGCACAGGATTCCTTTATGTTTATCCCACGAATGTTTGAATTCCGTTACCGTTTCATCTCCACCACCTCCCGCGGGAGGGCATTCCAAGCATCCACCACCCTCTCCGTGAAAAAATACTTCATCATTCCTCTCGCTCACTCTTCCACCCCCTTCCACCCCCTGCTTCCCTTACCATCTCCCCTTCCTCTCCCTGCTTTCCATTTCCTGTGAATAAAGGGCCTGCAAAGGATGAAAGACTGGGGAAGGGGTTGCCAGATGGCCAGAGATCACCTTGGATCAGGTTAAAAAATTGGAACTATAAGACCACAGGTGCACAGTGATGGTGGGTGTGTTTGTGGGGGGGAGGGGAGAGGCCAGCTCTTCCTGGATGACCTGAACTCAGCTAGTAAATCTAGGAAAGGGGTGAGGGGAGTATTATGGGCTTGGGAAGCCCATCAGTCCTGGCACAGAGTCTAAGATCCCAGTTTATCTCTAGGAATCCTCTGTGCTTATGTAAGGATTTATTTTGGCTTCTACCACTTCCCCCAGTAAGCTGTTCGAAGCATCCGGCACACTGTCTGTAATGAAACATTTCTTAATGTTAATTCTGAGCATCTGATCCCTCCCCCCACTTTTTCCCTTCCCCCTTTGCTTTGAGAGGTGCATGTGGGAATCCATGGGTACGCAGAATCTAGTTTTCAAGTGTATAACCTCCCATCTTGTAATCTCTGGTTCTAGAACATTCTTTCCTTTAAGTAAGCTTGGCTTCTCATGCTTGGGGTAGCCAGGGTCATCTCATGGGGCTTTTAGTACAGACTCTGCCCCACTTTGAGTCCCTTTCTCCTCCCCCTATCCTTTCAGAGCTATGGCTTCCAGATCTAAATAGTATTGAGAGTATTATATCACCTCTATATTGTCTTTGAAGAGGGAATTACCTTCTCTCCTCTACTTCCTGTAGATGGCAGAGATGGGGAAATCCTTGCATTATGGAGTCAATAGCTTATTTAAAAGTTGTCTTCCTCTTGTGAGGAACTGACAGTGCTACAGTTTAGTGTAATGCTCTTACAGTGAAGGTCCTTCCTGTTGGCTGATTGTGGACTCAAGGAGGAAGGGAAGGTGGACAGATGTCAGTGAGGGGCAGCAGTAAGGAGCTTTCTCTTCAGAACAAGCCAGTTGAGGCTTGAGCTGTCTTAGTATCAGGCTAAGTGCCCAGCTAGGCTTGCTTTTCATGAGTTTCAGCCATTTGTAAAAGTCCTGTTCATTCTGTCCATCTGTCACAGGAGCTGTCCACACCATGGTGCTGAACCTTCAGTAAAAGTGCTTTAGAAACATCAACCCCTCTCTCCAGGGGGATGCTCAAAGCAACTGGGCTTGCAACATTTCATTGGATTTTAGCCCATCTAAATGAAATGTTATGTTGTGGCTAATGCACAAAGGCTTTTGGCATGGAAGAGTAGTAACTGTGCTAATGAGCTTACTAGTATTAAAATTAGGTCATTAGAGACCCCCTCCAATGTTCAGAAAACCAGCTCATAAAAAAACCCCCTACCCTAATGACTAAAACTTACTGACAGCTCTGAAGCTGTTGGTAGGTGTATTGCCAAACACAATATCAGTCCTTCTGACCCCTGTCTTCTCCCCTGCTCGGTTAAGACATAGAACACTGTTAGTTCACCCTCCTCATCCCCATCTGAGGTCTGTAATGGGATCTCCAGCTCAACCAACTCCTCCAAAGACCACAGGTTTGAATAAAAATACCCCATATGCAGAGCACAAATGAAGAAAACAAGGCTAAAGAAGCCGTGACTGCTTCTGGCTCTTATCTCAATCTTTATAAACGTCCCGCTCCCATCTCCTCTGGTGAATGAACTCCTCCAGAGGCACAGAGCCCCACCTGTAAGAGCAGTACATCCAGTGGCAAAAGGCTGGGAACTAGGAAGTCAGATTCAAATCCCACAGATGCAGCCTTCATGCTAGGACCAACCCCCCCCCCCCCCTCCTTCACTGGACACATGCACAAGAACTGTGCCTACCATGCAGCTCTTGTGGGCATGTGCCAGGAACGTTCCTCCCCTTTACTGACCAATGCTCAACACTGACAGCATGCTAAATCAAAATCGGTGCTCCAGCTCCCCCCCCCCCCCAGTGCCTAGGGTCATGCACTTAATCAAGATGGTTTTAAAGTACTTTGCACATACCTGTATCAGTCCAGCTAAGGAGTTTCTACCCTGGAACCAAGAGTCCCACTGCTCACTCTCTTTGATATGAGCTTTAAAACATCTTAAAGGCGTGAGCATTTCATCCAATCTGGACTTGTGTTCTCTAACTAAGCAAGTCCTATTGGCGTGTAAGGGACCACCAGATACAGTTACTCTGATGGAAGTTTACAAGACCATAAAATGTTCAGCTGTAGCAACAGAATTGGTGGGAAAATGTTACAGCAGATCCCAAGGGAATGACAGTATGAGGAACCTATAGTCCAAAGGGTTTATAGGCTGGTAATAAATATAGGTGAGCTCATCTGGTACTGTGAACCAGATGAGCTCACCCAAAAGGCCCTTTGCTTTCAGTATAAAGCAAAGGAAATATTCACACTCAGGTATAAATTGACATGTGAGGAGCCTGCAGCCTTGCGTGGGGGTCTTCTCCAGGTTTCTGCTTTCCAGGCAAACACCTTTTAGATATGACTTTTTGGGAAGCAGCTGCATCCACTTAGGAATAGGAGGCTGGGGTATATGCTAGTGGCCCCCTCTTTTCCCATATCCCTTTGCTCTGAGGGGTGCCTGCGGGAATCCATGGCTATATAGAGTCTAGTTTTGAAGTGTATCTGCAATGGGTAATTACGTGACGCATTAATGCACAGTGACAGGGCTTAATTTAGAATGCAGCTGTTTTGTGGATTTTGCTTATCTTGAGAATCAGATTGCTCATCCCCCGCCCTCAGTTCCTTTTACAGTTAGGGTTGGCTATACCTGGCCCCCAGACCCTGCCTGCTGCCTCCTCCCCACCCCATACCTTTGATATCAGCTAATCTGTGCAAGGTAATAGGGAGAGTCTTGATTTTAGCCTGACAAGAGAGTGACTTAGAACCAAGACAGGTAAGATAAAAGCTGATGGCTTAAAAATATTTTCCCAAAGGTTTTTCAAAAGATGACCAGCTCCTGCACAGGATCGGATAAGCTAATGTTCCTTTCAAATGGGCTTTTAATCAGTCTTGATCAGTGGTCAACTGGACTGGCAGAAAAGGGGAATTGGGCTTTTGGAAATCAATGGGTGAGGGGAAGGAGTGAGATGTAGCTCCCGCCTCCTGGGCAGAATCCAGGTCATCTGGATTCATAGCCAGACACCAGAGCATCATCCAGGGTCTGACTCTGACACTTGACCACCTAGATACAGAATGTGTTTTGTCCAGACATTTCTTGGCTAGTTCCTCCACCATGGTGAGGCATCTGACAATGAATGCATGTGATTCCTTACTGCCCTGGCATTTCATCCAGCTGCTTTGGGTTTCCGGCACAGCTGGAGCCAGGACTGTGGGACCCTAGTGTCAGGTTCTTTCTCTCACATCTCCCCAGAATTTTTGTCTATTTTGTATTAACCCTCCAATTAATGTACCTAGTCTGGTCGTTGGAAACAGGGAGGTCATGTGGAGCAGTGTTTCTCAAACCTGTCCTGGGGGGACAACCAGCCAGTCAAGCTTTCAGAATATCCCTAATGAATATGCACCCCTTCTTATAAAGTAACTACCATATATAAATATTTATTCTTTATTAGTATCAAAAAGATGCTTCAAGGGTTTGATTTGGTTAACATCTTAAGAGGACAATAGCAGTGGAGAGAAAGAAAATTATCACAGATTTGAAGGAAGAAAAGTGTATAATATACTTTTGAAGCATCGTTGAAAAGGGCGGAGGGATTTTTATATTACCATGTTGGAGAAAAAGGAAATGGCTCCAAGACCAGCAAGTAACTTGCAAAGGCAATCATAGTGACATTTCAGTGAAAAGTCTTTTTGAAGACTGTTCATTAACAACAGGAAGGAGCCATATTGTGGAAAATAATTAGGAGTAAAGGACCTTTAAGAAAAAATATTGCTATGAAAAAAGAGTTAGGAATATTATCCAGCTTATAATCGAAAGACAAAAACGCCTATATTGCGACCTAAATCGGGAGATAGGCGTTTATCTCCCAAAAACGAATAACGCGGTATAATCAAAAGCCGAACTTGGATGTTTTCAACTGCACTCCATCGCGGAAGCGTACAAAGTTGACGGGGGCGTGTCAGAGGCGTGGTGAAGGTGGGACTGGGGCGTGGTTATCACCCGAACAGAGATGGGCGCCTTTCGCCGGTAATGGAAAAAAAGTATGCGTTTGTAGCTAGAATTTAGGGCACTTTTCCTGGACCCTGTTTTTTCACGAATAAGGCCCCAAAAAGTGCCCTAAATGACCAGATTACCACCAGAGGGTAACCCCCTCCCACCACAAAAAATGATGTTTCACAACTTTTTATTTCAACCCTCAAATGTCATACCCACCTCCCTGGCAGCAGTATGCAGGTCCCTGGAGCAGTTGTTAGGGGGTGCAGTGGACTTCAGGCAGGTGGACCCAGGCCCATCCCCCCTACCTGTTACAATTGTGCTGCTTAATGCTTAGTTGTCCAGCCCCCCTTCACCCCTTAGGGCTATAGTAATGGTGTAGACTTGTGGGCAGTGGGTTTTGAGGGGGATTTGGGGGCTCAACACACAAGGGAAGGGTGCTATGCACCTGGGAGCTCTTTTACCTTTTTTTTTTGTTTTTGTAAAAGTGCCCCCTAGGGTGCCCGGTTGGTGTCCTGGCATGTGAGGGGGACCAGTGCACTACGAATCCTGGCCCCTCCCACGAACAAATGCCTTGGATTTATTCGTTTTTGAGCTGGGCGCTTTCATTTTCCATTATCACTGAAAAACAAAAACGCCCAGCTCACAAATTGTCGAATAAAACATGGACGTCTATTTTTTTTCGAAAATACGGTTCGGTCCGCCCCTTCACGGACCCGTTCTCGGAGATAGACGCCTATGGAGATAGATGTTTTCATTCAATTATGCCCCTCCACGTGTATTACACATTTCTGTACCTTTGCTAATAATCTGTGTGAGTTAAGAGTGTGAGAGTATGAATGTGGTAGGTTGTGAAAGAAGGTATGTTAGAGTTGTGGATGAGTAAAATAGAACTATAGGAGAACTTGGTGTACAATATTGGAGTATTGTGAACAATTTTAATATCTTTTTGATACTAATAAAGAATTGATATTTATATATGGGAGTTACTTTATAAGAAGGGATATTTAATTTTAGTAACTAGATTGAAAATTTAGGAATCTCATTGTAGTACAGAGGTTTAATGAATATGCATGAGATAGTTATGCATGCATGTCACCTCTATGATATGCAAATCTCTCTCATGCATATTTATTAGGGATATCCTGAAAACCCGACTGGCTGGTGATCCTCCAGGAGAACTGTTGATGTAGACGACTCCCTCTATGACCTGTATTTAATTCAGCCACAGGGTAACACCATTGTGTAATGACCAGAGCTCCTTTCCTACCCAAGGCTATGAGCAATGCCACAGTGGTGTCCCAGCCCCGGCCGACTCAGGTAGTCAGAGCAGGAATCATTTACGAGACCCACTGCACGGCAGTGCCACTGAGCTTTGAGCCAGCCTTATGAACCATAAGCTATGACTATTAAACAAGTCATTACAATATAGTTTTCATGTCTATTTTTTAAGCTCTTTCTTGCTAGTTCCATGAAAACAGAGTGTCAGTGCTCAGACGCCTTGATGAATCTGACTGGGAGACCAGGGGACAGCGGCTTCATTACTGCTTATCTGGATTCTTTAAAAAAAATGCCCTGGTAGTGACAATTTTGACATGACAGATGGTATTTGCCAAGCATGCCTTTGAGATGTTTGCTGGTTATGTGATAGACAAAACTTCCTCTTATGTGATACCAGCGGGCATAGCGAGCTCAGCCATTCTAGTAATCCAATTTCCTGAACTTCAGGCTCATGCTAGAGTAACTTTGGAAAAAATACAGGAGAATAATCAAAGGAACATTTCCTTCCCCTCGTTACATTTTCATCTGAGCTTTTGGCACTCAATGTGCTTTCATGTAGCCGATGCCCTTGATAGATGTTTTAATGTTTCATGTATTTGGTTTCACTGCCTGCATGGATCTGATTATCGTTATAAGTTCCCTGACTGAGCATTAAAAGAAACATACAGATTTGAAAGATTTCATGATTTGAAGGCACTTGAACTGGAGAGAGCCAGTGGGCAAATATTTCATTAAGGAGAGACAAAGATGCCCCAGGTGTGTCAGGGAGCTTGACTTTCCGTAAACTCACTAATGCAATGTGTTTCAGTATCAGAAATAGAGCTGGCAGCACCAATTCAGTGGCATAAAATCCACCCCCTGCAGAGTTGTGAGATGAGAGCAGAGAAGATGCATGGAGGGCTAACTCATTATTCCACAGAGAGGAGCTGGTCGCATTTAGTGTACTGTACACGGACAATTCCCTGCCTCCAGTCGGTTGGGAGTCACAGGGTCGCCTCCTGCAGCACTCAGCTGATATAAAATGAAAACATGGTGACTGAAAGATGGATGCATGCTACAGTGGGTCCAGTTAAGAACTGGTGATTACAAGTGAATCCTGCTGAGAGTGTGTTGGTACAATATTATCTAGCTGAGAGCTGCTGCGTGTTACAATGCATCAAGCTGAGAGAAGCTGCTTGTTACAGTGTACCTAACCAAGAACTGCTCTTTGTTGTGGTGTGTCTTGTGGAGGGCTGCTGCTTGTTACAAAGTATCTAGGTGTCAGCTGCTTGTTACAGTGTATTAAAGAAAGAGCTGCTTGATCTCACCAAGAACTGCTGATTGTTATGGCATACCTAGTGGCAGCTGTTGCTGGTTACAGTGTATCCAGCCAAGAGTTGCTTGTTACAGTGTAACTAATCAAGGCCTCCTTGTATCACATCAAGAACTTCCAATTGCTTTGGTGGATCTCATTGAGAGTTGCTATGTAGCTGAGAGCTGCTTGTATCATACCAAGGGCTGTTGCTGGTTTCAGTGTTTCCAGCCAAGAATTTATCTAGTTGACAGCTGTTGCTGCTGGTTCCAGTGTATCTAGTTGACTGTGCTCTGATTGTAGGGTATCCAGCCAAGAGCTGTTTGTTGCAGTTTATTTAGCTGATACCTCTGCTTGTTACAATCAGCTAAGAGCTTCTGTTAGTCATGGTGTATCTAGCTAAGAACTGATTTTTTTTTTATAATAGATTGTACATATTAGAATTTAGACATCCAGGATAGGACATGCTCAGTTCTGGTGATATTTTAGAAAAAAGACCTGCCAGTGCCTGCAGGAGGGTGACCATTTTACAAATATACATATTAAAAAATAGAATGGCACAAACCCGGCAGCTTCCACATGGATGAAATTGGCCATTGCATGTAGGAAGTGGTGATTTGACAAGTTCATGTGCAGCTGCCCAATGTTATAAACATATACAAGTAGTGAGGCCACAATTTTAACTTAGTTTCATTTTGGAGGTGAAGACACTCTTGTGTAAAGCCCTGGCACTTTTTAAAAACCTACGTGTGCCTTTGAGCTGGTGTAAAGCCTAATGGGGATGTTTTTCCCAAACACAGGTATTCCCTTTGGAAAATGGGGAATACGCTTGTAGCTTATAGTCCTGCTCAAACCACACCCCCTTGAAATCTCTGTGCAGTGTGGATCTCTATGTGTAAAATGAGTATTTTCAGGTTTATGCAATATACAGATATAAAAGATGGTATTGACATGTGAATATGTTTCTTAAAATAATGGCCTGTATTTCACTGACAGCTGCTGCTGCTCACAGCGTATTTAGCTGACAGCTGCCGTTGTTGGTAGTTGAAGTGTATCTAGCCAAGAGCTGCTGTTCGTTACACTGTATCTTGATGACAGCTGCTCCTTATTGCAGGATAGTTTGTTGAGAGTTGCTGCCTGTAACAGTGTATCTAGCTGAGAGATTCTTGTTACAGTGGCTCATTTCATCTATTGACACTTATACCCCAAATTTGCCAATATAAGTTCAATGTGCCTTACAGTCGGTCATGCTGAGAGATGCTTGTTACACAACTACTGCTGCTGCTTACAGTGCATCCCGCTGAGAGTTGTTGCTTACCTCAAGATATGAACATTGCTGATTATTACAGTGTAACTAGCTGACAGCTGCTGCTTGTTACAGAATATTCCATTGGTTGCAGTGTATTTAGCTGAGACCTGTTTCTTATTACAGTGGATCTTGCTGAGGGTTGCAGTGGATTTAGCTGACAGCTGCCGTTGTTGGTAGTTGAAGTGTATCTAGCCAAGAGCTGCTGTTCGTTACACTGTATCTTGATGACAGCTGCTCCTTATTGCAGGATAGTTTGTTGAGAGTTGCTGCCTGTAACAGTGTATCTAGCTGAGAGATTCTTGTTACAGTGGCTCATTTCATCTATTGACACTTATACCCCAAATTTGCCAATATAAGTTCAATGTGCCTTACAGTCGGTCATGCTGAGAGATGCTTGTTACACAACTACTGCTGCTGCTTACAGTGCATCCCGCTGAGAGTTGTTGCTTACCTCAAGATATGAACATTGCTGATTATTACAGTGTAACTAGCTGACAGCTGCTGCTTGTTACAGAATATTCCATTGGTTGCAGTGTATCTATTACAGTGGATCTTGCTGAGGGATGCTTCTTATAATGTATCTAGTTGACAGCAGCTGCTGCTGTTGGTTATAGTGTATCTAACTGAGAGTTGCTGCTTATTACAATGTACCTCATTGATTGTTACAATATATCTAGCTGAGAGATGATTGCTACAGTGAATCTTGTTGAGAAATGCTTGTTATGGTGGTACCTAATTGATAGCTGTTGCTAGTGCTGATTACAGTGTAGCTTGCTGAGACCTACTGTTTGTTGTAGGATATTCCATTGAACATTGCTGCTTATTACAGTGTATCTCATTGATTGTTACAGTGGATCTCGCTGAGAGATGCTAGTTACAGTGTATCTAGTTGACAACAACTGCTAGTGGTCGTTACAGCATATCTAGCTAAGAGATGCTTGTAGTGGTTACAATGCATCTAGTGGACAGCTGCTGCTGGTGATGGTTACATTGTATCTAGCTGAGAGATGTTTGTTATATTGTATCTAGTTAAGAATTGTTGGTGCTGCTGGTTATAGTGTATCTATCTGAGAAAAGCTTGTTACATTGTATCTAGTTGACAACAGCTGCAGGTGGTGGTTACAGTGCATCTGGCTGAGAGATGATTATTTATTTATTTATTTATTTTTATTTGTTGCATTTGTACCCCACATTTTCCCACCTATTTGCAGGCTCAATGTGGCTTACATAGTACCGTCAAAGGCGTTTGCCCAGTCAGTGGATAACAAATACAAAGTTGTATAGTGATCGTATGAGGTATAAGTGTATTATAGTGTATCTAGTTAACTGTTGCTGGTTACAGTCTAACTATCAGACAGCTGCTGCTAATTACAGGCTATTTCATTGAGCATTGCTACCTGTTAGTGTATTTCACTGCTTGTTATATGGTATATAGCCAAGAGTTGTTCCTTGTTACAGTGCATCCAGTTGAGACCCACTTTATTATAATGTATATGTGACAGCAGATTGCTACAATGCAACTGGCTGAAAGCTGTATATTATATTTTATCTAAACTGTGGCTTTTGCAGGAAGGTTTTCATTATTATTATTATTTTTTAAATTGTATGCCACTTGGTGTTTGCTTAAATGACAATTTCCTGACACTCCCACGGTTTGAGCAGTTAAGGACATAAAGCCCTTTCCCTAGACAGAAATTACACACTTCCCTGGGATTTGCTGCTTTCAGAAATTGTGTAATGGGAGAAAACACATTTATGTTCCATTTCCTTCCTAATAGTGGAACATTTACTGACACTGCAGCACTGAGGTATTAAATCGGTCCTTAAAGTCCTTTTATAAAATGAATATGTTTGGGGTGCCGGCTTGTGTCCTTGTTATGACCTTGTTTTGTTAGCTCAGTTTGCAGACTTCAAATAAACCTTTGCTAGTTTTACAGACTTGAGCACTGCCCAGGGAACATAGATTCTTAACGTAGGACTGTGTTTTTTTCCTCAGCTGTTGCCACAGGAGCTGGGACAAGGACAGAGGATCTCTAATGGAGTAGAAGGGATGGATGGGCAGACTGGATAGACCCTAATTTCTTTATTTGTGGGTTCTTGGTATTACATAACTCTCTGTTTCATCTCCTGTTTGAGTATGCTGTTATCAGCAGACAGCTTTAACCAGTAGAGCAAGCAGATAGGAACTGAATTGTCACAGGGTTATATGATGGTGGGTGACTTAGTTTGAGGAAAGGGCTGAGAATTAGAGTTCATATCCCACTGCTGCCACTCATTCTCCTTGTGACATCGGGCAGGTCCCTTTTTCTCCCATTGCCTCATTGTGTTGTAAGCTCTCTGGGGTAGAGACACACAGGGGCATTTTCGAAAGAGAAGGGCGCCCATCTTCCGACACAAATCGGGAGATGGACGTCCTTCTCTCAGGGTCACCCAAATCGGCATAATTGAAAGCCAATGTCAGGCACCCTCAACTGCAGTCCGTTGTGGGAACAACCAAAGTTCACGGGGGGGGGGGGGGTGTCGGAGGCGTAGTGAAGGCGGGACTGAGGTGTGCTTAAGAGATGGGCGTCCTTGGCCGATAATGGAAAAACGAAGGGCATCCCTAACGAGCATTTGGTCGACTTTACTTTGTCCATTTTTTTTATAACCAAGCCTCAAAAAGGTGCCCGAAATGACCAGATGACCACCAGAGGGAATCAGGGATGACATCCCCTTACGCCCCCAGTGGTCACCAACCCCCTCCCACCCTAAAAAAAATTTTTTTAAAACTTTTTTGCCAGCCTCAAATGTCATACCCAGCTCCATGACAGCAGTATGCAGGTCCCTGGATCAGTTTTAGTGGGCGCAGTGCACTTCAGGCAGGCGGACCCAGGCCCATCCCCCCCTACCTGTTACACTTGTGCTGGTAAATGTGAGCCCTTCAAAACCCACCAGAAACCTACTGTACCACATCTAGGTGCCCCCCTTCACCCCTTAGGGCTATGGTAGTGGTGTACAGTTGTGGGGAGTGGGTTTTGGGGGGGGGGTTGGGGGGCTCTGCACCCAAGGTAAGGGAGCTATGCACCTGGGAGCAATTTCTGAAGTCCACTGCAGTGCCCCCTAGTGTACCCTGTTGCTGTCCTGGCATGTGAGGGGGACCAGTGCACTACGAATGCTGGCTCCTCCCATGACCAAATGCTTTGGATTTGGTAATTTTTGAGATGGGCGTCCTCAGTTTCCATTATCGCCGAAAACCGGGGGACGACCATCTCTAAGGTCAACCTAAATGTTGAGATTTGGGTGTTCCTGACCGTATTATTGAAACGAAAGATGGACGCCCATCTTGTTTCGATAATAGTGGTTTCCCCGCCCCTTCACGGGGCCGTCCTGCGGGGACACCCTGAGGAAAACTTGGGTGCCCCGTTCGATTATGCCCCTCACAGTGGCCCAGAATACTTATCAGTACTACACAGCACTGTTTACAATTCAGTAGATTTATATAAATAATTGGGTCAGTGCAGTGAGTGTTTTTTTTAATGCTGACCGCCGCACTGGCATTGACTATCAGGGTTAGCAATGGTACCCAGAAGTTCTACGAGTATGGCCGGTGTTGTACCTGCTTAGCTAAACAGGCAATATAGGACTGCTGGTGCCCCTCATAATTTCTGGGATCACCCCGGCACTGCCCAGACCATGCTGCAGTGTTCAGAGAGGATACTCAGCAGTACCTGCTCAGTTAAATGCCACCAAATACCCCCTCCTGAGCCACTCAGTGTTTTTTTTTTTTACTGGGCAGCAGTGGCCCACCCATTTATGGCTCAGGCCCACCCAACAGTAGCACATGCTTAGTGGTAACTGGTGGGAATCCCAAGCTCCGCCAGCTGAAGATTTCCCCCTGATGGTAACAAAAATGCTACTCTCCACGACACCGGCACCTGCACATGCTCAGTTTTCAGTGCATTCCTGCTGCCATGGTGGAAAGAAGCATTTTCCCACCAGCTGAGATTTTTTTTTTTTGGGGGGGGGGGGGGGGAGAACACTTGGTGCCCACCCAATTCTTGCCTAGGCCCACCCAAAATCTGTTGTCTGGCTACACCCCTGCTGGGCAGGAGCACCTGTTAAATCCTTCTCAATACTGGTCACATTATATATTACGGAAATCTCTCTGTCTATTCACATACACTGCATTTTGATTAGAGGGACATTTTTAAGAGGCAGCATTCCTGTACCTTTCCATCCTTCCACACTGTAGCTGTAGGAGCATGGGAAACAGCTCTTGACTGAGACAGCACATGGATGGTGACTGTCAGAAAAGTCCCAAATCGAAGAGGGTGGTGCATTATTTCTTGTACAAATCAATATCTCATTGGAGCTATGGATGACTTGACATGAGCTGTGTTTCAGCCGCAAGGTCTGCCTCAGGAGTCAACACCAATAGTCTCACTCGATGAAAATATTTTTCAAGTAGTATAAATAATTGTCAGCACTATTACAAGGAGAATTATTTTCAGGACACTATTTTGATGCAATTACTTATATTATTTGAAAGATATTTTCATCAAGTGAGATTAGTGGTGTCGACTCCCGAGGCAGACCTTGCGGCCGAAACACGGCTCGTGTTGAGTCATCCATAACTCCGATGAGATATTGATTTCTACGAGAAATAATGCACCACCCTCTTTGATTTGGGACTTTTTTTGTTGCCTTTGCTGTTTGTACTTTTGGTTAATGTAAAAGGTTTCCCCACCCCACCCCTGCCAGACGGCAAGAAATGAAGAGCACACTGGTTGCGTTTCTGGAATTGTCTGCTTCCCCTGATCCAGCTCTCTGTCACTGCAGCATCCATTCACCAGAGGGTTGTCATCTCACTCCAGGTCCACCAAACAGACTCAGCCAGTCCTGGCTTTGCCCTCTGGAATTCTGGGGCTATAGTTCCAATTTTTAGACCCACAGCCCCCAGTATTACATTTGCCTTTTCAATGGACCTAGGAAGCCATCCCCTGCTCCTGGATCTTTCCCTCTCAGTCCCCAGGTCCATTGATGTAAAGGGTGATGAGTCTATGCAGTTATCGTAATGTGGATAGCCAATCGGACAATCTCCTCAGCCCCTGCCCATGTTATAATTCCATATGATGTCACATTCTGAGACTAATGTTTTTAAGTTATCTTTGGCTTACAGCTGTTACATAAAGAATTCTCTTATAAGTGGCACTGAGCACTCAAGGGGAATCACACTGTGCTCCCTTCCCCAGAGAGCTGACGATCCAAGAGTTGTCATACAAGGGAGAAGAAGTTAAGCTGTCAAGGAAGGGATGCGGGTGACTGAAGTGACATTTCACTAATGACAGCATCCAATCACAGCCTTGCCTGGGAGGAGGGGAGAGCTTGGATTAGTTTTGAAATGGGGTGTTTTGCCCAGACACCCCCTCTGCTTCTGAAACCCCAAGTGCTGCTCTGCTATTGCCTTGAGGTTGGGGGTACTTCCAAGCCACAGAGAAATAAGTTTAAAGAATAGTTATTGTCAGAAGCTGTTATCGGAATCAGGCAATTAAAAACACACCCAGGTTATGCAATCAATGCTGGGCAACGACATGCTCTGTCTTCTGTTTCTCTGGCTATTTGTCTGCTACATTATGCTGGCTGTGTGGCCTTAGATATGCTCACAATATCTGAGACTCCGTCTCCAAACAAAAACATGTAGAAAGGAAGGAAAACCGAAGGGAAGTCTTGAACTTTGAGCACTCAAAAGTTTTTCCAGTTTTTTTTTTCCATTTCCAGATGGTTCGTTTCATTCAGAACAGTTTATGTGGGGGCGGAAGGAGGGGAGGTCTTATAATGCCCTCCTTAGGAGGAAATGCACGTCCCCATGGTTTGGAAGCTGTTTTGATGTGTCACATCTCTCTCTCTCTCTTCCCCTAAACACATTTTTAGAAAAGAAATGTGTCAAAACACAGAAGGGAGAAATGTGAAACCCTCTAAGCCGTGTCTTATCGATCTGCAATTTCAAAATGTCTGTCTTGTGGAAAGGGCAGAGGTGGAGTTCTCTAGAAATCTCTCAGTCTGATGCAATCCTTTCATTGTGCATTTTCAGTCTGTTTCTGACCTCTGCAGTTTCATTTCTTCTCCCCTTCCTCCCCTATCATAAATCAAATGGAATTAAAGCAACATGACATTTGTTGATAAATTGTGGTTTAATCTGGACCCATGTGGCATTCCCAGCTGTCTTCCCTCCCCCCCCCCCCCCCCCCCCATGAAATCTGGGTTAACAAATGGGCAGGGAGTGCAAGAGAGAGTGAGAGAGCCTGAACCTGAGAGGGGAGAAGGGAAATATTTTTTTTTTGGGGGGGGGGGTGTACCGTAAGGGAGGGGAGGGATGTGCCCACCACGGACAAGCCATAACAGAAAAGGGTAGGGGATCTTCCTGAATATTTATCATTACTGTACAGAAGTACTATAAAGAATGATACGTATTATTACAAATAGTGAGAACATGCTGTTTGGAATGGATGAGTAGCCTAATGGTTAGAACAGCAGGCTGAGAACAAGGGAAACAAGGAATCAAATCCCACTACAGCTCCTTGTGATCTTGAACAAGTCACTTAACTACTAGACTCTATATAGGTCATCCAATGTTGGGCATGGATCGCATATCTGTGTATACTACAATCAACTATAGTAACATAGTAAATGACGGCAGATAAAGACCTGAACGGTCCATCCAGGCTGCCCAACAAGATAAACTCATTTTACATGGTATGATAACTTTATACCTGAGTTTGATTTGTCCTTGCCATTCTCAGGGCACAGACCGTAGAAGTCTGCCCAGCACTGTTCTTGTACTAAAGGTTCTGAAGATTCTGGAATCCTAAAGACTTACAAGATTCCGGAATCCCAATTAGTAGCAACATTCCATGTAGAACCCCAAAGAGTAACATAGTAAATGACGGCAGATAAAGACCTGAACAGTCCATCCAGTCTGCCCAACAAAATAAACTCATTATACATGGTATACGATACTTTATGTGTATACCAAGTTTGATTTGTCATTGCCTTTCTCAGGGCACAGACTGTGAAAGTCTGCCCAGCACTGTTCTTGTAATAAAAGTTCTGAAGCTAATGTCAAAGCCCCTTAAATTTATTTACACTCCAGACCATCCCTATCTATTCAGTCACAATCAGGGCACAGACCATAGAAGTCTGCCCAGCACTGGTTTTGCTTCCCAATTACCGGCATTGCCACCCAATGTCTGCTAAGATTCCACGGATTCCTTTGTGTTTATCCCACTCATGTTTGAATTCCATTACTGTTTTCATCTCCACCACCTCCCGCAGGAGGGTATTCCACGTATCCACCACCTTCTCCATGAAAAAATACTTCCTGACATAACTCCTGAGTCTGCCCCCCTTCAACCTCAATTCATGTCCTCTAGTTCTACCACCTTCCCATCTCCATAAAAGATTTGTTTGTGGATTTATACCTTTCAAATATTTCAACGTCTGTATCATGTCACCCCTGTTTCTCCTTTCCAGCAAGGTATACATGTTCAGGTCGGCAAGTCTTTCCTCGTATGGTTTGCAACAGGGGCATAGCCAGACTTCGGCAGGAGGGGGGTCCAGAGCCCAAGGTGAGGGGGCACATCTTAGCCCCTCCCGGTGCTGCCGCCACCCCCCCCCCCCCGCCGCTGCCGCCACCACTACCACCACCAACTTTGACCCCCCCTGCCAACGACTCTCCCCCGCTGTCACCGTTGCTTACCTTTGCTGGCGGGGGACCCCAACCCCCACCAGCCGAGGTCCTCTTCTTCCTTTGTTCTGTTTCTGAGTCTGACGTCCTGCACGTTGTACGTGCAGGATGTCAGACTCAGGAACAGAACAGAAACAGAACGAAGCCTTGCGATCTGCAAGGCTTCGTTCTGTTTCTGTGAGTCTGACGTCCTGCAGACAGAAACAGAACGAAGGAAGAAGAGGACCTCGGCTGGCGGGGGTTGGGGTATCCCGCCAGCAAAGGTAGGTGATGGCGGGTTGGCAGCGGGAGGGGGGTCGATAGGGTCGTCGGTAGGGGGTCCAGGCCCCAATCTATGGGGGCCCAGGCCCCCATGGCCCCATGTAGCTACGCCCCTGGTTTGCAATGCAAATCCCATACCATTTTTGTAGCTTTTCTTTGCACCGCTTCCAGTCTTTTTACATTATGAGCATTAATAAGCACTTAATTGGCAGTAATTAAGAGTTACGCGTCAATCTGCCCTTCACTGTATTCTAAAACATGAGTGCCTAAATTTCATAGCATCCAACTCTAAAGCAGACATGGCCATGGGTGGGTCAAGGGCATTCCCAGAGTTTAGGCATGAAGCTACAGAACACCTGCATATACGCCTAACTGTCATTAGTCGGGCGCGAGCATTAACAGCAGCCTTTGACAGGCATAAATGCTCACACCTATGGTTAGGCGCAAAATACTAGGCTGTGCTAGTATTCGATAAGGGCCGTTCCACGCAGAGCACCTTTACAGAATATTAGCTTAATGCAGATCATCCCAGCACCTATCTTTGGATACCATTTATTGAATTTCTCCGCTAACCCTCGGTCACTTCAGGTACAAACGTAGATCATGAGCCCTCTGGAGAAAGGGAAATACCTTGGGAAAAGACATGAGCTAAATCTTTGAAAAGCAAGAAATCAGACAACAATTTCTTTCCTGATGCTGGATTAAAAAGTGTGTTAGTTTATTTATTTCTTTGTTACATTTGTATCCCACATTTTCCCACCTATTTGCAGGCTCAGTGTGGTTTACATATAACCGTAAAGGCATTTACCAATTCCAGTTTGAACAAATACAAAGTAATGTCAAGGTAGGGTAGGTTTGTATGTGAACAGACGTGTTAGGGAATTGCAGAGAGGAAGAGTTATTTTATGTCCATTGCGAGCTGTGGTTTCGAAGAGAGGAAGAGTTATTTTGTGTTTATTCCGAGCCTTGGTTTCATTGTGTTTCAGGGTTTAGGCATGTATGTTGGGTCGGTAGGGTATGCCTTGTTGAACAGGGTTCGTTTTGAGTGAGTTCACTTTAAAAGGTAAGAAATAGATTAAAACAAAATACAAAGTTAAGATGATACTTTTTTTAATGGACTAACAATATATTTTAAGAATATATAAGCGAAACATAAAAGCATTACAATGACAGTCATGAGAAAGGTAGAGATGGTGGGGGGGGGGGGGGGGGGAAGAAACTGGGAGAGATGAATGGGCGATCAGAGAGTGATGAAGCAGTAAATTTTCATGGTTTATAATGTGATAGGAAACCCAGATCTTAGTTTTGACAGATCTCTGCTAAGACCTCTTCTGTTTCTGTCACATTATAAAGCATGAAATGATACTGCTTCATCACCCTCTGATCGCCCATCCATCTCTCCCTGTTTCTCCCACCCTGCTCCACCCTGTACTTTTTCTTGTGAGACTGTGATTGGAATCAGGTTGCCAGATAGCAAAAAAATCTCCCAGCCCAATCCATGTCCAAAAGAACCCCGAGCTATCCGAAGAGGAGGAGGGGGGTGGGAGCCACTGTGGTGGTCGCTGCCTACCCAAAAAAACTATCTGAGGAGCGGGGGGGGGGGGGGGGGTGCTGCTGTGTGGCATGCTTGCTCTCCTCCTCCAATCTCATGTGGTCACTGCTCGCCAGCGCCACTGCCTCTTGCAAGGCTGATGATGCGTCATCATCCGCTGATGACCTCATCACCCACCTCACCCTCCTATTGGTCAAATTTGAAGCCAGAATGAGGCTTGCGATGCACCAAACCTCATTCCAGCACCAAATATGACCAATAGGAGACAGAACCTGAAACAACCCAAAATGTTGCAACCTGAGGCTGTTCAAAAGTGCCCTCAAGACAACTTATTAAATCCACCCAATTCTGCGGCAAAACCATAGAGTTGGCAACCCTGGTAAATGTTTTTATGTTTCACTTATGCATTCTGATATTTATCATCATTTGCTCATTTCTTATATGAAGAAAAAGCTATTGCCTTCAAAAACTGGTCAAAAAATATATTTAGTCCAATAAAAAACACATCATCATCTTTTCTTTGCTTTGTTTTATTTCCATTTTCCAGATCGTGATATTGTTCTTGTCTTAATGTGCTCTTTAATGCCAGGCTGCGTCAGGGGCTTCTCAATGATCCTTACTATCAATGTTTATAACTGTGTGTACCAGTAACCATTAATGTTCATGAAACAAAACCATGTATCCTCTTAAGCTTTGAGTTCAAAAAAACAGCATGAACCATATGATTTAGATGATGACATGCAGGAGCCATCATACACTCTCGTGTCTCAGTAGCGACCGCTGTTTTTTTGAACTTAAAGCTTAAGAGGATACATGGTTTTGTTTCATGAACATTAATGGTTACTGGTACACACAGTTATAAACATTGATAGTAAGGATCATTGAGTAGCCCCTGACGCAGCCCTGCTGGGCGAAACACGGCCTGTGTCGGGCGTTATACTCTAGATGTTATTTTATTAATAAAGTCTATTTTGATTTTCCACTGATCTGCTTCGTTGTTTTCCATCTTGGAGTTTGCGGATCGTCAGCCTTGTTGTTTTCTTGAACCCTCTTTAATGCCAGGGACAGAAACCTGGTCTCCAGCTAGTCCCCTGTCCATGGTACCTGCTCACCTCTGGAAAGCCAGAAGCAGTGGAATCCCTCCACCCCCAGCAGCTCTGAGGCTGTGTCTTCAATGTTCTCTTACCGTTCTGGCCAAATGATCGATTGCTGTCAGGTTGGTTTTCTGGGTATCTGCCTATTGACTTTCTTTAGATGTTCTAATTAAACATGGTCAGATAATATATTTCCTCTTAAATAGACCTGCTCTCTCATTCCTACAGAAAAAAAGGAAAGAAATTACCTAATCTAAATGTGTTTGTATTGATTTATTAAACAAGAGTACAAAAGGGTGATTTTTTTTCAATTAACTGAACTGGCAAAAGAGATTAGGAGCAAGAAATAGCGGAAGATCAGGACCCAGGGATGAGATTCTCCACACAATGGGTTCCAACCATGCCAGGCTATTCCTTTCCTTTCTCTAAGATTCCTCTTGATAGATGTTTTTCATCTCTGAAAAGATATTACCCTACAAGCTATTTTGGAAGCTATACCATACTATATAAGCATTACACTGATACACATAAAGCATGAATACAGCACAGACAGATGAAGAGTAGATCTTCATCGGATCCACATATAGGTGCCACAATGATGAATACAGCACAGACAGGCGAAGAGCAGATCTTTATCAGCTCCACATATAGGTGCCACAGTGAAGTGTGTAAAGCATGAATACTGCACAGACAAGTGAAGGGCAAATCTTCATCACCTCCCCATACAGGTGTTACAATGATATGCATAGGTCACTTTTTCTGCGGCTTAGTAAATGGACCCCATAAAGTCTTGTGGCTAGTGCAGCAGCCTGAGAACTGGGATTGATTCCCATTGCTGCTCCTGGGAAGTCATTTAACCCTCCATTGCCCCAGGTACAAAATAAGTACCTGTATATAATATGTAAACTGCTCTGATTGTACCACAGAAAGGCAGTATATCAAATCCCATCCCTTTCCCTCTATTTTATCATAGCTGCCCTTTTAACAGTTAAATGCTAATGCAGTGGTGTATTCACTCTAGCTATTAACTGAAATTTGATCATATTACGATCAGTACTGCCAAGCGGACCCCGCACAGGCACTGGTCTAAAACAAACGATTGTAATCTAAAACAGAGCAGAAAAATTCACTAAGTGAAGGTATTAAAAAAAAAAATTCCACCCAACACAATCATGCAACCATTCACAGTACAAAGTGAAAAACAAGGTCCCTGCAATAAAGACAAGAGACAATACCGATGGCAAAATCACTGCTCTGAAACTAAAGTTTGTAATCCAAAAACAGAACCATAAACATATGTTCAGAAGTCTTCATTGAGTGAAGACATAAAAAACCCCCCCACAGTACACAGTCGTGCAAACAATCACAGTACACAGTGAAACACAAGGTCCATGTAATAAAGATAAGAGGCAGTTCGAGGGCAAATTCACTGACACAAAAGATTGTAATCCAGAAACAGAGTTGAAAATGTATTTTCATTTGTGATTGTTTGCACAATTGTGTAGGGTAAAGATTTTATGTTTTCACTGCCTGAAGAAATCTGAAGATAAGTTTTCAGCTCTGTTTTTGGATTACAATCTTTTGTTTCAGACCATTGAATTTGCCCTCGGTATTGCATCTTATCTTTATTACATGGACCTTGTTTTTCACCTTGTACTGTCATTGTTTGCACAATTGTGTAGGGTGGAGTTTTCTTACACCTTGAAGTGCTTTTTTCTCCACCTGTGTGTATGTATATATATATAAACATTTCCACTGGAGTGAACCTATGACTACAATTTCTGTAGCCCTATGTTTGAAAGCTGTTCCTGGTTGGGGCATTTAGCATTCAGGCTGGATCCTGCTGCGATATTTCTGCTTTGAGGTGCTGGTCAATCATTACGTACAACATAAAATCTTACAGGTTTTATTTTTGGGGTTGGTAATTGAAATCACCCATTATTATAGTGTTGCCAAATTTGCTAGCTTTCCAAAGTTCCGTTAACGTTTCATCATCTGTTTGATCATTCTGGCCAGGCAGACGGTAGTATATCCCCCCCCCCCCCCCTCCCACCACCACTATTCTCTTCACCTTCACACCTGGAATTTCTATCCATAAGAATTCTACCTTGCAAACTGTTTCCTGCAAAAGTTTTACTCTGCTTCAGTTCCTTCGTTAATATATAGCGTAACCCCCTCTGCTTTGACCCACCTTATCATTGTGATATAATTTGCATCCTAGTATCACAGTGTCCCATTAGTTATCCTCCTTCCACTGGGTCTCTGAGATGGCTATTTTATCTCCCTCATCATTCAATGCTATAACTCTCTCACCTTATTCTTTAGGCTTCTACCATTTGCATTGAGCCAGTTCAAAGGGTGTTTCTTGTTTGCATCTACAACCTGCTTAGCAGTTGGCAGGGATAATTTGCATTTTTTACTCTGTTCTTCCTTTAAAGTCACCTAATTTACTTTTACCCTTGTTGCAACCTGTCTGTCTCAAGATGCCCCAACGTTTCTGTTATGAGAGTATCCTTCAAAGATACCTCATTCCAAATCATGTGCTCCTAAGTGACTGCAGCTTTCCCCCCCAGAATCTACTTTAAAAAATGCTCTATCGAGCACCATAGGGATAGTGAACTCTTTTTGAAAATAGCTACACAGGGCCCCCAGAGTGTTTCTAGAAGAGAAATGGAAAGTTCCCATCGTCTGCAGCTGCTGAAGTAGTATAGAATTTCACAAGTTGAGCTCCAGGTCCTGACGTATAACATAAGTAATCTTTTTGCCGATCATATTAAAGAGACCTGTCCAGTGCCAGAATTATGCATATTGTGACCTCTAAGCTGTAACATTTTAAAGGTCCTCTCAATTAAGTAGGAAACAAAATTTTAGGATTAATAGTTTTCCATGTTAGTGAAGCATGAGGCCCATTGTAATGTGAGGTTTTAAGGGCTGATGCACAAAGCTTACCATGCTAGAATGTCCGATTTTGACTGGTTCCACCCAGTTTAGCATGCATGTTATTTAACAAGTAATGCACAAAGGGTTCTACATCCATCTTACCGATCTCGGTAGCAGGCAACGATAATCCCAGAGTACCTGATTGTAACTCACCTTGAGCTACTACTGAAAAAGGTGTGAGCAAAATCCAAATAAATAAATAATCCTATGCAACTGTATTACAATGAGCTGATTAGCATTAAAATGAGCATTCTGAGCGATGCACGGCCGTTTTCAGCGATGCACAGAAAGAAGCACCTACCTTTAACGTGCAAACTTTTCTGTGGAGGACTGGAGCTGTCGTTGTGTGAGGGTGACTTCTGGGAGAAACACTCTGCTTGCATTTTTCAGTAACAAAACACAGAGAACAGCTTACAGAGGTAGAGAAACAAACAATGTGGGGGGGGGGGGCTCTCAGCAAAGAGGAAATTTTTTCAGTTGCTCCGATGCTGGCTCCACCTTCCTCCTGCAGCTTACTTGCCTTCCCTCAGGCTGCCCCTCCCCTGATGATTTCACTCGGGAATCTCCTGCTTTCTGAAAGCCCCCCCCCCCACTGACATCATAGGGGCTTTCCCCCAGCTGATTGGCTGTCTTCTTGTTTCTGTACCTCCTCCCAGTTGACATCATAGGGACAGACACCCAATAGGCTGGGGAAAGCTCCTATGATGTCAGCTGGGGAGGGTGGAGAAGCAAGCAGACTGCCAATTGGCTAGGAAAGCCCCTATGATGTCAGCTGGCGGGGGTGGAGAAACAAACATACAGGCAATCAGCTGGGGGAGGGGCTTTCAGCAAGGAGGAGATTCCCAAGCAAAAATCATGGGGGGTGGGGGGCAACCTGAAGGTGGGCAAGTAAGCTGCAGGAGGAAGGTGGAGTCAGAATCAGAGGTCTGCAGGGGAAAGGAGATGGGGGATAGTGGAGCCAGCAAGTACTGCAGGGGAAAGGACAGAGAGTACAGCAGGAGGATTCCTGGGTATGCGCAAAATATGGAAACTTACCGAGAGACTGTTTTGCGCATGTTCTAGGTGCTCTCCCTACCGAGCTGCTTGCGAAAGTTACGTGAATCTCGTTTGCATTCAATTTCCTTTCAGCATCGCTCACTATTTCAAAATCGGTAACTTCTACCATGGATCTAAACAAACACGGTTTTTAACGGGGACTTTTGAGCATCAGCCCCTGAGTTGTAGCTTGTCTAGCTTATGCGTAAATCCAATCCTGGACTCGTGTCTGATCTCTGCTGAATGTCTGCTGCTGTCAAGCTTTTAAAAGGGACACTGAGCTCTGCAAATTTTCGATGCAATTTCTCCAGAAACCAGTAGGAAATATGACATTCCAGATCACCTCTGTTCAACCCCCTCATGCATTTAGCAGCAACCCCACCCCCAAAATCATTCACCAACTATGAAAAGTGGAAAAATCTGCTGTTACCCCCAAGGAACTCAGTCCAGCCATTCCAAAGTTATAAAATCACAGACCGCAACAGACAGAAATATTGCACCATGTGATATGGCTCCGTTTTTATTGAACTGAAGCTGAAAAGGGATTTACAGGTTTGACTTAATGTCTGGAACTAAGTTTGCAAAATACTGCAGCCTCTCCATTCTAATCCCTAATATGAATCAGTGGGGCTTGCAGCACCCCATAACCTGCCACTTACTCACTGCTTGGTCTCCTTTTCGGTTATATTGTAACTGTCTCCATCCTTTTGAATATTTTTATATATTTATTTATTGCCTTTTTGGAGAATTTTGCCACATATGTCCATCTCTAAGTCTCTTCTCATAGGGCTTTGGATGAAGACTCGGTCTCATTTTGATGGCTTCTCTCTGGACCACCTTCTGCCTGTCTATACGATCATAAAGTGAAAAAGAAATGCACTACGTTGCAAAGGGATTTTAAAAAGCAACAGGATAGAAAGGAGAACAAGGAGTAAGACCACAAAGGGACACAGCACAGGCAAGTAAGCGTGAAGTTCACATTTGGAAGACTTGGCTAAGCTTTTCGACATGCACCATCTTCTCTAAATCACGATGATCCCACCATCAACCGTTCCCCTTTCTGCCTGTCTTGCTTTTTCTGTCTCCCTCTCAAATTTGAGGCTGCACACTCTGCCTTTTTTCTTTTAATCATCGCTGTTATGTGTCGAGAGATGGACAATTTCATTTGGCATAGCCGAGGCACAAGGGAGCCTCCAGCTCATACATAAAAATCTGTGTGCACGCACGCATGGAGTGGATTTGGGGCAGGGTAAAGTGGGGGAGAGCAGAGGAGGGGAATATTTGGGGATGTGAGCAGAGAGGGTGAAAGATCCCGTCATGCTGAGCTAGTCCCAGTTTGCTAGCCTGAGAGAAAAGGAGTAGATTTAGATTTTATTAGTTTCTTCTAGCCTGCTCTTATCTAGAGTTGGGTCAGAACAAAACATCAATAAAAACATTCAACAAAAAACACAAAAAGAATCAGATAAAACATAAGGTACAGTAATCAATTAGGACAAAAAAAAGAAAGCCTTAAACAAAAGAAAGTCTCTGAGCTGTTTCCGGAATGCAGGACCACTGGTTTCACACTTAAGTCGTACTGGCAAATTGTTCCACTCAGTTGGACTTTGAATGGAAAAAGTTCCCAGCTTTGTAATCTTCAAGCACATACGTCCGTTGTAGTGCAGGGATCACAAGCAACTGCTGATGTTCAGTTTGCAGGGATCGTGGCGGTGTATTCCACTGCAATGCAGTTTTCAAATAAGCATCTGGATCCTGATGCCTAGCTTTGATGAACCATGAGTAGCAATTTCTACAAAATCCTCCATTGCGTCAGCAGCCACTTCCAAGCGCTTCAAATGAGGAGAGATGTACTCAAAACGGGAAAGTCCCATCAACAGTCGTACTGCTGAATTCATTACCATTTGAAGCACCCGAACAGAACACGTTGGCTGTTAAAGTAATCTAAACTACTAAATATCCGTTTTATGTATGACCGTTTTAAAGTCATTCCGAGACAGAATACACTCCATTCTCAGTTTGAAGTATAGAGTAGAAATGCAACCTGCATTCCATGCCACGATGATGATGATGGTGATATTTTTATTTGGAGCTGCAACAGCTCACATAAAAGGTCTTTTTAAAGACCATTCTTCATCATCTCATTGTACCGGCGTTCATTGAACAACTGTATTTTATATAAAGACTCCTGAAGCAGGCTAACATCCGAAACACGGTACTGTGCCGAGTCTTCATCGATAAACTGTTTATTGTCGTTAGAAATCTCCTCGTTTGCTTCTGGTTTGCCTGGTCTATTTCCCACTCCTTGCTGTGCTGATGGTAATCAAGAAGGTTGAGTCCTGGCACCGTACAGAGTGACTTTCTCCAGGGTTGCTCTATCTTCTGTATGTCTCTGATGGTTGCTCAATGGCATGTTGATAGTTGATGTGATTGCATCAATCCAACTTGCTGCTAGTCTTCCAAAGCCTCTTTTGCTTTCAACATTGCCAAGCATAATTCTCTTCTCTAAGGAATCTGGTCATGGTGTAATATGCCCAAAAGTTGGGTTATTCAGGCCATGCCATTGATACACTAATCTTCTGTGGACACAGATACCTGTGGTATGATCTTAGTTGTTAGCGCACCAGGCTTGGGGTGCCTAGTTCAAATCTCACTGCTGCTCCCTGTGATCATAGCAGTGCAAAATGTTTAATCTTACTAGGGATTCTGTAATCTTACTACTCTTTGGAATTCTGACAGGTGCTTGTGACCTGGATTGGCCACTGCTGGAAGCAGAATACTGGGCGAGATGAACCATTGGTCTGACTAGGGGGCACACAATGAAGCTACAAAGTAGTAAATTTAAAATGAATCAGAGAAAATATTTCTTCACTGAATGTGTAATTCAACTCTGGAATTCGTTGCAGGAGAATGTAGTAAAAGCAGTTAGCTTAGTGGGGTTTAAAAAAGGTTTGGATGGCTTCCTAAAGGAAAAGTCCATAGACCATTATTAAAATGGACTTGGGGAAAATCCACTGCTTATTTCTAGGATAAGCAGCATAAAATGTATTGTACTGTTTTGGGATCTTGCCAGGTACTTGTAATCTGGATTGGCCACTGTTGGAAACAGGATGCTGGGCTTGGTGGACCTTCGATCTGTCCCAGTATGCCAATACTTATGTACTTACGACCCAGTATGGCTATTCTTATGTTCTTAATACAGGACAGTACAATGAGGTGTGAGGGGGCAAAGAAATCTCTCTAGGGTTACTGCTTAGACTGTTTTCAAACAGTGGCATCTCTCAAGGGCAATGGTCCTCTGTTCCAAACCCCTCCCCCTCTAATTGACTTTTCAGGATACCCCTAACGAACAGACATGAGATTTAAGTGCACATATAAGGTTAAAGAACCAGACTAGTGTATGTCAGTGTAATTTAGGCTTATCTTCAAAACCAGACTGTGTGTGGTGGTGGTGGTGGTGGGAGGGGGGGCTGAGGACCAGTTCCTGCTTCATTGTGCCTCTTGGCATCCAACAGTTTTCAGAGATTGATGGTCAGACTCCGGCATGTCTGAACATGCTGGTCTAGGTTTGCAGCCAGGTGGCAAAGGAACAGGTCCATTTTGCAGATCACAATGTCCTTTAACAGTACCTTCTCCCCCCTCACACACACTCTTAAAACTGCATTTAACAGAGAGGTAAATAACTTGAAATTGACTTATGATGTCTGGAGCAGACCCATGCAAGAAGAGGCCTTGCTGGGAGTTGGAGGGGAAAACTATAAAGTCCATGTGGAGCATGACACCCCCCCCCCCTCCCCAGGGTAGGAAGGTGTCAGCAGGAAGGGGTGCAAGATGGCTCCCTGAAAAGAGCCAGAGCTGAACATTAACATACAGTGAAACTGTAAATGACAGCAGACAAAGGCCATCTTTCCAGGGATTTTAGTATCCTGCCATACAGCTTCCATTTAAAGACTTCTTCCCCCTCAGGCCCGGTTCACATTTAGGGACTGAGAAGCCAAAGCTCAATGCTACCACGAGGATAAAGATGTGACTAATGCAGGGATTGTGCGTCGAATACTCAGAGGGTGTTACTGTGTGCAGTAAAGTTGACCACAAATTGTATTGAAATGTATTTAAATGGATGCTAATGAGATCAGTAAATATTTCTTTGCAATGCGCAGACGGGAATGATGGTCTATAACGCCAAAAAGGTTTCACCAGGCCAGGGGCGGTGTTGAAGGTTTTGAGCAGAGGATTTGATGTCAATTTTTCACAATGAAATGCCGGTTTTGTCCTCTTTCACAAGCGAAACAAAAAAAAAACAAAAAGGCACACAACTGCTTACAAAACAGTAGATAAAAAACAACAAAGCAGTGGAATGAAATGCATTTATTGGAACAATACCCGACGTGGCCACGTTTCGCCCTCAGGCTGCGTCAGGGGTATAAACTATCAAAAGTGTATGTAAATATATCATACACACTAGTAGTTCCATTAGCATATCAGTTCAGTTGGAAGTAGCAGATAAATGGAACTAGATTTTTGGAACTACTAGTGTGTATGATATATTTACATACACTTTTGATAGTTTATACCCCTGACGCAGCCTGAGGGCGAAACGTGGCCACGTCGGGTATTGTTCCAATAAATGCATTTCATTCCACTGCTTTGTTGTTTTTTATCTACTCTTTCACAAGCGGAAAGAGGATTCCATAAGTTTTAAAGGCAGACAGGAAGTAACAGATATGTGAGCGAGTCCGAGCGAACTGAAAGTAAAACCCACATCCACACCTGTTCTGTGCCTAAATATGAGCTTTGCAAAAATCCCATGTGCTGAAGAAAAAGCCCTGGTGCGTGCTGTCGCTTCCATTTTTATCCGGGCATGCGCACGAGAGCCAAGTTTACAGCAAAACCTTTGTTCGCATATGCCAGGTGCATTCCTCCCCGCCCGATTAACCACAATATGATAACATAAGAATAGCCATAGTGGGTCAGAAAAATGGTCCATCTAGCCCAGAATCCTGTGTTCAACAGTGGTCAATCCAGGTCTCAAGTATCTGGCAGAAGCCGCGCATAGAATGTAAATATCATTTGCTTCAAGCATCGCAATTCTATTTCTTTTTGTCATTCTGTGCACGGCTTTGATCACTGGCCCCTCAGTGGGGAAGAGGGGGAGTTGACTCTCTCTATATTGTAGGTGACTTTTCTTCGAGCCTATAATCCATCTCCTCCAGTCTCTGGGGAAGGTAGCAGAGGTTAGTGAAAACTCCGAGCGGCTAAGCTTCTTAAGGATGGTGTGTCTTAATCAGGACACCCACTGATAATCTGGAGAGGCGGTGCTTTTGGATCTGCCCTGATTGTACAGGCAGTGGAGTGGGTGCCACGATGGTCCAGGGTGACCAGAAACGGCATGTGCCATCCCACTGAAGACATGCAATAATTGCATTCGGCGGCTTTGGAGACATATCCAGCTTACAATTGGAAATTAATATTATTATTATCATTGTGGTGATTAAAGATTCTGACCTTGGCAGCTGCCTTTCATGCCAGCCATGGCCGGATATGTGCAGAATTTCCCTTAATCCCTTTGTCTCTCCACCCTTGAAGGAAGGCGACACCTGGACGTCTGCAGAGCCTACACTAAACAGTATGCTTGCACTTTAGTTAATCTGTTGCACCATGCCTTTGGTGCTCTGGTGAGAATAACACTGGCATGGAATGCTAATATTTCACATAATTTTGTAAAAAGCTCCTTTCAACCAAACAGGACCCCAATGGATTTACCATGCACTGCGTAGAAGGAAGGCTATGAGAGGATTTTTTGGAGCAGTGACAATACTACAAATCGGAGAAAATAGTTCTTCATTCCATGTGTAATTAAACTCTGGAATTCATTGCCAGAGAATGTAAAAACAGTTAGCTTAGCGCGGTTTAATAAAAGGTTTCGATAACTTCCTAAAAGAAAAGTCTGTAAGCTATTATTTAAATGGACTTGGGTAAAATCTACTGCTTATTTCTAGGATAAGCAGCATAAAATCTATGCTACTGTTCTGAGATTTTGCCAGGTACTTGTGACCTGGATTAGCCACTGTTGGAGTATGGTAATACTTATGTTCTCACTGAAAGTGAACTACAGGTGTAGTTTGCACCCCTAGTATAAAGTTATCCTGGGTGTTACATATCGAAGGCTTCTCCAAAGCAACAACACCTGCCCCAATTTTACTTCCATAAAAATGTACTAACTACTCAGGCACTGCTTTAGGCTACTCAAAAGGGAGACAAGGTCCGAAAAAGGCAAGATAGGGGCTTAATCCAGGACCACCTGCTTCTGATTGGTCCACGTCATCTCCCCTTAAGAATGATGGGCTTGATGGACCTTTGGTCTGTCCCAGTATGGCAATACTTATGTACTTGGGATTCTGAATGGAATCTTGCTACTCTTTGAGGTTCCAGATGGAATGTTGCTACACTTTGAAATTCTGCATGGAATCTTGTTATTCTTTAGAATTCTAGAATCTTTGTTACTCTTCAGGATTCCAAAATATTGATATTCTTTGGGGTTCTACATGGAATGTTGCTACTCTTTGGGTTTCCGCCAGGTACTTGTGACTTGGATTGGCCACTGTTGGAAACAGGATGCTGGGCTTGATGGACCTTCGGTCTGTCCCAGTATGGCAATGTTTATGTTCTAAAGAGATAGGAAATGGGGAAATAATCAGTGACAGCAAGTCTGTAAGTGGGCACTTCCTTGGGGTGTAGCTGTTCTCTTCCAGATGCCGTTATGGAATACTTGTGTATCCCTGTATCGGTTAGGTGGCCACAGTCACAGACCTGGCATAATGGAGCATGCCTAAATGTGCAAGCATAACCTATAAAAAAAAGTGTGCGCAAACCCAAATAAATATAAATAAATAAATAAAATCCTATAACTGGAAGACATGCCCCTTGTATTTGCACTTACGTATTTATTTATAAAATTTCTAGCCCGCATCATCTACAGTTCTGAGCGGATAGCAGCATACATTCCCAAGTTTATACATAGACCGTTTGACAAAAACAAACTTGCATAAAAACAGATTTCAGTAAGCAAAAGTTCCAATCAATAATGCTTATCCTAAGAAATATTAAATGATCTCTGGAGCAACAGAGTTTTTAAACCCTTTTTGAATTCAGTCAAACTCTTCATATCTAGGGGAAAGAGTTTCGGTCCAGCAGTATAAAAAAACTCATAAGTGCATAAGTATTGCCATACTGGGACAGACCAAGGGTCCATCAAGCCCAGCATCCTGTTTCCAACAGTGGCCAATCCAGGTCACAAATACCTGGCAAGATCCCGAAAAAGTTCAGAAATAAGCAGTAGATTTTCCCCAAGTCAATTTAATAATGGTGTATGGACTTTTTCTTTAGGAAGCCATCCAGACCTTTTTAAAAACCCCGCTAAACTAACCGCCTTTACCACATTCCCTGGCAATGAATTCCAGAGTTTAATTACATATTGAGTGAAGAAAAATGTTCTCCGATTCATATTAAATTTATTATTTTGCAGCTTCATCGCATGTCCCCTAGACCTAGTGTTTTTGGAGAGAGTAAACAAACGATTCACATCTACCCATTCCACTCCACTCGCTATTTTATAGACCTCTATCATATCTCACCTCAGCCATCTCTTCTCCAAGCTGAGGAGCCCTAGCTGCCTTTCCTCATAGGGAAGTCATCCCATCCCCTTTATCATTTTCGTCACCCTTCTCTGCACCTTTTCTAATTCCACTATATCTTTTTTGAGATGCGGCAACCAGAATTGAACACAATATTCGAGGTGCGGTCGCACCATGGATAGATACAAAGGCATTATAATGTCCTCACTTTTGTTTTCCATTCCTTTCCTGCAGCACACTGAGCAGAGGGTTTCAACGTATCATTGACGACGCCTAGATCCCTTTCTTGGTCGGTGACTCCTAACGTAGAACCTAGCATGACGTAGCTATAGTTCAGGTTCCTCTTTCCCACATGCATCACTTTGCACTTGCTCACATTAAATGCCTATACTCCTTACTTAGGGAGCTCACATGTTAAATGCTATGATTTGGTGTATGTTCATCCGCATAGGGGCGCGTAAGTAACCCTTAAAGTCTGATAGCCCTGGTTTACCGTCCGTGGCTCTCTATCGCCCTGGGAAGCCAATGCACAGACTCCAATGCTTAAATCAGCATCAGCTTCTCTCCCCCTCCACCGTCCAGCTGAGACTCTGCAAACCTTGCCCTGGTGCCAACCTCCAGACCGTCCCTTGGCAGAACAGCAGCTCATGGTCCTTTTCACCAGTGATTAGTGGAGAATCATCTGAGACACAAGAGAGCAGTAACTGCTTCCAGGTAGTTGGAGGCTGGGGTGGAATTTGAAATCGAAGCTACTGAAATATTACCCAGGCATTTTCATGCATGCTTGTCTGCTAATATTTTTTGTTTTTCCCTAGAGGGCTGTGGCCTTGGGCTGAAATCAACAGCCCTGGCGCCTGAGAGGCTGTGCGGTAAAAAAATGTTGTTGTAATATTGACCATGACAGGTTACGAGGAGGAGAACCTAGAGTGGCACCAGCCAGAGAGCAACCCGGGGTTTAGGATACTGCGGGTGAAGTAAATCGTATGGGACTGGATGGGCTTCAGGGTCCTTTGTTTTTAGATGTGTTGCACGTTGGTTTAGACAAGGCTGGAGGGCTGGTTAATAAATTTTTAACTGCATTTTATTATGTTTCTTGCTCTGGGTACAGGAATACACAACAGAGATGATAGCAGCGCTTGATCAGCCTGGAGGATAGAGAATGACATGGGGACAAAGTTTGTCCCCGTCCCCTCCCTGTGGGTTCTTTCTCTGTCCCCACCCCATCCCACAGGTTCTATCCCCATCTGCAAGAGTCCCAAACACTTATGATTTTATATTTAAATCTTTTTATTAAATTATAAAAAGGAACAATATGCTTTGCAACTGCTGTTTATAAATTACAAATAGAAAATAATAACGATGAGCAGCTATAATAACCCTCCTCAGCACCACCCTCTACCCTTCCAACCCCAAGAATAGCTGACTTCTACTACCCCAAGAAATCCTAATCCACCAGGTGTACAAAATACAAACTGCTCTGTATGCCCTAGAGGGGAGAAATAAGCCCAATGAAGCACTGTTATGGTTTTTAAATCTGTGGATGAATAAGTCATCAACAATCTCAGGATTGAGTCTAGCTCTGCTGTCTTCCACAGTCCTTCCTGCAATAGAAGATGTCTTCTCAGAAGATGTGCTGGTAGCAGGATGTACAGGATCTCCCATGCAAAATGTTGCTAGTTGTGGTCAGCATGTTTGCTTGTTTTTCCAAAAAATCAATGTCATCTGCATCTTTGAAACATAAATAACAGTCCAGTTCATTAACAGGCTTCAAAGTAGAGAATGACACAGGGCCATCCCCATCACCAGGGATTTGTCCCCGTCCCCACCCCATCCCTGTGTCATTCTCTCTCACAGGACATGGACCTGTGTGGCAACTGTAGATTTTGCAACGGTAACCTTCCTAATATTTAAATAAGGCCCTGAGGGGACAAGAGAAGTAGGAAGGCTCCCATGGATAGGTGGCAGAGCGGGGATGAGAGCTCAGAGCCAGGGAAAGCTTTTTTTTTTTTTACTTAACTTCTGATTTGAACGCAAGCAGCCTCCCCTCCCCATGTTATTCAATGTGCAAGTCCCAGAAGGTGAGGGTGTGGTGGTGGTGGTGGGGGGGGGGGGGGGGGGGGGGCAAATCTTAATATCTGGTCCCCAGCTTCCCTAGCATGCACACTTATGGTTTAGAGTTTGGGGCGTGGGGGGGGGGGGGGACGGCAAGTAGGGATACAGACGGAACAAAAGCATCTAGTCTGGGCTGCCAACACTTTCCCAGCACAAATCTGTTTCCCACTCAAATCCAGCAGGGCACTGGAAGTGGGGGTGGGGAAAGTGTTAATTTGCGATCTCCACCTCCTGTATCTTTCCGTCTCGCTCTAGAACCCCTGGCAATCCTCAACGTTCCATCCCATTGTGAGCTCTAAGAGAGCTCGCGTTCCTCCCTCCTCTTGTCCTCCCGATTGGCCCCAGCTGGGCGGCGCGCGAGCCCACCCCGCACTCTGGGAACCAATCGGGGGCCAGGCTTTTATTATGATGATGAAATAATTAAAGTACACAGGGGCGGCACGTGGTGGCGCTTCCCCTCCCCCCGCCTCTTTCCTTCCACACCTCCCCGTTCCGAGCTGTCAGCTGGAAGGGAACGAGCAGCGCTGCTGCAACCGAGGCAGCACCGGGGAACTTGCAACGAAATTAACCCCCCCCCCCTCCCAAAAAAGGCAATCAGAGGAAGGGGCGCGTGCATTAGCCCGACTCCCCGGTCCAGGAGACGGAGATCGGGGCGCTGGTCCTGATCCTGGAAAGATGCCATCCGGCCGGGGCTGGCATGGTGCAGCCACCGCCGAGGAGCAGCCCGGGCAGGGGAAGCAGCTACCAGGGTGAGCAGCGATCGGCGGACAGTGCCCGCGACAGGAGCAATAGGAGGCGGCAGTGACCTTCCTTGCAGCCCCCCCGGGTGGACAGTTGTTGCAAGAGGGAGGTAAAAGTGGCAAGAAGTGGGCAGAAAAAGGTCCGGGGAGGCTGGAAGGCAGCGATCGCCTTGGGGAGGGAGGCTTTGGCTCTGTTACCTAGGCTGCGGGGAGGGGGTGGGGGTCCTGGCATTTGCACCCAAAAAAGAACTGACCGGTGCAAGGCGATCTCCCAAAGCTGGACGCAGACTGCAAGGAGCAAAGGGAGCAGCGAAAGCTCCGGGACCGGAAGGCTTCAGCAATAAGAGCTGGAAGGGGGGGGTTAACATTTTCTCCCCACTTAATTATTTTTGCAATAACAAGACTTGGGATAGGGGGATTTTAAACAGTTTATCTTTTTTTTTTCTTTCACCAGCAATAATGGACCGAACCGAATTCGGGGAGTGGTGGGTTGGGGGGTTTTTTGGACCATGATCTGGAGCCGACACCGGTTTCGGATTTGCTGCTGCTCGGGCTGACTCTCTGGCATCGGGGGAAGGTGGTCGCGGACTTTGGGTTTCTTGTTTTTTTTTTTTTTGCATATCTGAAACGAGTTTGTTTGTATTAGATTTTGCCTTTTTTTTTTTTTTTTTTTTTGATGGAGGCTCTGGGAATTCGTTCTTTCTTCCCAAAAGTGGAATTCACACTGTGACCTTTTAAATCCTTAAATCCCTTGAACAGAACAGAGAATCTCAGACTCATTGCAGAGATCACAAACGTTTGGTTTTTTTGGGTTTTTTTCTATAGAAATGTAGATTATATATATTTTTTCATTTTTAAATCTAGCTTTTTTTTTCTTACAATTTTTTTTTGTGGGGGGGGGGGTATCGATTGCACTATGATGGAACCACCGCCTTGCTCCAAGAAGTCTCTCTCCCTGTCCCTGCCGGTGCCCAGAGAGGGACAGGCTACCCTGAACCCCCCAGCACCTCTGGAGGCAACCCCGGACCCCCATCAAAATCAAGCACCGGGCTACTCGGATACCGATCACCACCCACACCGGCAGTATGGAGCGGGCCGACGCCATGGACACCAGCGACAGACCCGGGCTGAAGAAAACCCGCATGTCCTGGCCCTCGTCTTTCCACGGGACCACCAGCACCAGCCACGGGACTCATAAGCGGTAGGACTTCATAAGTTTTGGGCTTCCCCTCTTCCTACCCCTACTGTGATTTTGGGGTCTAGCTAATCCAAGCATGTGGCCATATTCCAATGTCCCCTGTTCTGAATTCAAAGGACTTTTACTATTGGGTCGGGAGAGGGGGCTTCATTGAATAAAGTCCAAAGACTAAGAAACACTGCTAGCAGGTATGTCCTTAATACAGAGGTTATCTAACTGCAGGACCCTCCTTCTGGTGTGGAGGGTGGGAATCCACTTGGTCCACTTATTCAGTGCCTGAAACTGTAGATAGATCTGAGAGTTTGGAACTGGGAATGCTGGATGCGCCTTGTGGGTTGTAAATATTTTGTGTCTGGCTGTCCCAAACAGAAGGCTTATTTTAACAGCTGTGTTTAATGAGATGTTTTGTAATTCCTTAAACAAGCAGGAATCTGTCCTTCAAGCTTTATTCCCCAGTAGCTGATGAAGGTGAAGGGGGAGGAGGAGGGTGGCAGCACCCAAGCAGCTGTAGAGGTTGGTGTTGGTGGTTTCCCAATTATGTATTTATTTTGAAGATGGCTTAATAAAGAGGGAAACTGTGACGGGGTAGGGACTGGAATGGACAGATTTGGGTGCAGAACCCTAACCCCCCTGGTGCCCCGTTCAAAAGCAGCTGTGTTTTGGAAAAGGGCAGCTCAGTGTTAGGAGAACGATGCCCGTAATGGTTTATGCACTTAGATGTAGGAATACCCGATTTTACACCGGTGCTGGTGGGAGAGATGATTTAACTGGGTCCTGCAGCAGGAGGGGGTTTGTAGATCTGGAGGGAAGGTGCTTGTTGGAAGTCCTTCCTCACACAGGCACTAGGGTCCCAGTGGTCTGATTTCCGATCCCCCCCCAAATCTGCCTAAACGTAAACGCCTTTGTGTATTTAAATTTATCGAAAAGTGCCTTCCATGTGGCGTAGCATTCGCTACGGGCACTGGTTACCGTGCCTAGGTGCCAGTCTGAAGATTTCCACCCAGTCCGTGGGGACATCATGAAAATCCCGACCGGCTAGGTGTGTCCCGAGGACTTGGTCAAAAGCCTCTGCCCCAGTCTATAATTATATGCTTGAAATGCACAGCACGCAGTTGTTAGAGGTATGCTCATAGGGGAGGGGCTGACATTTATACAGAATGATGTAAGTCACAAGAATAAATATCGCCCCTCGGGCGCTGATATTTACATGACCCACACAGCTGTCAGAACATGCGTGTCGATGCTGGTTTGCACACCTAGAGTAGCCCTTGCTAGTCAGATTTTCAGGGTATCCACAATGAATATGCATGAACTTGATTTGCATATGCTGCCCCCCGCAAATCTCTTCATGGGGTACTCCAGGACCGGACTGGACTAGAATAAGCTGTCTACCTGCGTTATTATGGCGCCTTACCATGGTTCCTTGTTATGAAATTGTCCCTCAGTGTCCAGGCGTTGGAAGCGGTTGTGGGTGTCAGGCATGATACCCACCTGTGCGCCAGCGCTAGGTCTTATCCTGGAGGTCTGGGAGCCAGCTTTCAAACCCGATAGTGGATTCATTTTTATTTCCCGAGTAGGTACACAGTTAAGCAATGAGCAGGGCCCCCCTTCACCCCCAAATGGATATGAAAACAGACATTAGCTCTCTTCCGTTAATCTGTATTTATTTGCAAAGGTTGCATGCAAGTTACCCATGGATAATCAGGCCCCGCCTGTCCCAAAATATAAATGAGCAATAGCAAGCCTGGTTCATTGTCAGGTGAGGTGATTATATAACCCCTGGAAATTCTGGGGTACAGATGACACAGTGCGAAGGGAGAGGGAGGAAGGAAGGGGTGATCTCTGATTTTTACTGTCTGGGTTTGACCTATTTTGCCGTTACCCTGGTAAATAGATGAAGAGCCCGGGTGGGTGGGTGGGGGGGGGGGGGGCTTTCGCAGTATGGAGAATTGTGCTGGTGAGCTTTGGCAGTGGTACAAGGTTAGAGGTAATACAGCCTGCGGAGACTCCAGGGTTGGCTCTGGACCTACAGGGTAGAGGGGATCTCTCTTGAGGGTCTTCCCTCATTAATAATCTCCTATACAAGCTCTGGGAGAAACCAGACTGGTCGGGGGGGGGGGGGGGGGGGGGGGGGGGGAGCTGGGAAGAACATTTTGTCCAAAGCTGAATTGTAACTGTGGGCATGAAGGAAGTGTTGCCCAGAAAAGAACTTTGGGGTTCAAATCCCATGTTCCTCCTTGACACTCCTTGTGACCTTGGGCAAGTCACTTTCTCTTCATTATCTCAGCTGCTTAGGCTGTAAACTCTCCAGGATAGGGACCATTGTCTGTCTGAAAATCATGTTGTAATCCCCTGAATTAGGAACAAAAAACGCATTTTGAAAGGCAGTCTGAAAATACCAAATTATATCTGAGCTTTTGTTAAGGGCCAGATTCACCAAAGTATTTGTTGATCAGTGGCCAACACAAGCATCCTGGGAAAGTGGCCCTCAGTACAGCAGATTCTCTTTAGCTATGCTTCCAGGGTTGATCCAGTCCATTCTTAGGGAATCCAATGGGGAAATCAGAACCACAAAGTCCCCTGCATGCGATGGAGTAAGCCCAGAACTGGATCAACCCTGTCGAGCAAATCTGGATCTAGTTGGCAACCCTACCCTTCCCCCCCTCCCAATGCCTATTTCCAGCTCTTTCATCCCTGTTCCTCTCAAGACCCTCTATGTCTGTCCCTAGAATGTTTAAATTTCATTCCAGTGGTGATTACCTCTTCCTCCACTGGAAAGCGATTCCCATCATCTTCCTCTTGGGTTCTTCCCAAGTTCCACACTTAATCCGACAGCGAGGATTAAGAATAACCTCCCCCCCCCCCCCCCCCGCTCACTCTGTGGCTTTTTGTTGCCCCTGTAACCGTGGCTGCTCCCCGTCAGTGCCCCCAGCCTCACCGGCATGGATTTTGAATTTCAAAGCTTCTGAATTATTCCCTGGTGAATGAATTCAGGTGCCAAGGATTTGTGACATTTTAAAGGCTTAAACACTGCACTGGGTGGAGGGAAAAGGGTTCCTGTATAATATTTTTGTTAATAGATCCGTGGTGGAGTATCTTTCCATTTCGCCTCTCCTGCCTCTGGTTAGTTGATTGAGGAGATGTGGTATGCAGCAGTGTATTATCACAAAGTGGGTTTCCAGTTGTAATAGAGCAAGTTATTTCTGGGGGTGGGGGAGATATTAATCAAACCTTCCAAGAGGCAGCAAAGTTCAGCGAGATCTGCAGCAGCATATCACAGAAATGGAAATCTGAAATTGATTAATTTGTGGGGAATTAAGATAATTCACTGGGCATCTGTTTAAAACTCAATTTCCTTCTAGATAATTCACTGTAGGCTTTCTTTCTTTCTTTCTTTCTTTTCTTTTCACAGCATTAAAATCTATCCCTCGCTTGCTCGCTTTCTTTTTATTTTATTTATAACCTTTTGAGAATACCAGACCAACCTGGGGCTCTGTGCTTGACCCTATCTGGTTGGCTCTGGCCTATAGGATTTGCCTTTGAAATTAGATTTTATATGGGCTTCAATTTGTGATCTGTAAGGGAGGGGGTCACGCCCTTACCACCAGGCCTTACCTCAGAGGAATCTATGTTGGTGTCTCCACAATTAGTTTTAAAATGTTCTGTGCTTTGGTTTGTTGAATAGTGCAGCTTAGAAACATAGAAATATGACGACAGAAAAGGTCATATGACCCCATCCAGTCTGCCCATCCTCTGTAACCTCTAATTCTTCCTGTTCCTCAGCGATCCCACATACTTATCTCATGCCTTTTTAAATTCTGGAAGCAGTCCTAGACTCCACCACCTTCACCGGGAGGCCATTCCACGCCTCCACCACCCTTTCTGTAAAATAATACTTTCTTAGGTTACTCCTAAGCCTATTCCCTCTTAACTTTGTCATATGCCCCCTCATTCCAGAGCTCTCCTTCATTTGAAAAAAGGCTCTCTTCCTGTACATAAATGCCCTTGAGATATTTAAATGTTTCTATCATGTCTCCTCTCTCCCTCCTCTCTTCCAGCGTATACATGTTGAGGTTCATAAGCCTGTCCCTTTAATTTTTGCATTCAAGACCGCTTACTAATTTCGTAGCCGTCCTCTGGACCGACTCCATCCTGTTTATATCTTTCCGTAGGTGCGGTCTCCAGAACTGCACGCAGTACTCCAATGAGGCCTCACCAGAGACTTATACAACAGCACTGCTGGTCATGTCTCTCTTTATGCACCCAAGCTTCCTTCTGGCTTTGGCCATCACTTTTTCTACCTGTTTGAAAGCTTTAAGGTCATCAGACACAATCACCCCCAAGTCTCGCTTTTCCTTCGCATACTGAAGCACTTCACCCCTATACTATACCATTCCCTCAGATTTTTGCGACCCAAGTGCATGACCCTGCATTTTTTGGGATTAAACCTTAGTTGCCAAATATCGGTCCATTCCTCTAGCTTCGCTAGGTTCTTCCTCATGTCATTCACACCCTCCAGGGTGTCCACCCTGTTGCAAAGTTTAGTATCATCCGCAAAGAGACAAACCTTACCAGACAGCCCTTCTGCAATATCGCTACCTAATACTGGCATTTCTTTACTTTTTACCTCTGTTCCTGGGTCATGGGCGTCTCTGTAACGTTTCCCCTCTTTTACAAATAATCCACTGCAGTTCATGCATTAGTAAATCTGGTTAGCGTTCATAGTGGAGGCGTGGCCTGGTGGATGAGAGCAAATCAGCAAAGTCGGGGTTTGAATCCCACTTCCGGTGACATTGGGAAAGGCAAGTCACTGCCTAAGATACAGAGCAGATGCGCATTCAAATGAATTAGTTAACAAGCTGTGAACAATCAGTTGTTGGTGATAACTGGTACTAATTTGGAATTACTCACGAATCTGCCTTTACGCTGTTCTATGATGCTGCACGCCCACAAGGGGTGGGGTCAGGGGCGTTCCAAAAATGTGTGCACCAGGATTTACAGCAGATTCCAGCAGGCTTAAGTCCTTGCACCCACAGTTGGACACGGGAGAAGTTTTCTAAAAAGGGTGATGGCATGGCGTGCTCTTTAGAGAATGTGAGTTTAGCAGGATCTTTCCGGCACTTAGATTTGGGAGTTAGTTCCTGAATCCGGCCACCAGTGTATAACTGGGTACCTCCAGTTCAGCGCGGCGATACCACGCACAGAGCACTAACTGTATAACGGCACCTGTGCACCAGGAACGCTGTTTCTAGAAATACCAACTGAAAAAGGATATGATAGTGCCGTTGTATAAGTCTCTGGTGAGGCCTCATTTGGAGTACTGCGTGCAGTTCTGGTGACCGCACCTAGGGAAAGATATAAACAGGATGGAGTCGATCCAGAGGGCGGCTACGAAACTAGTAAACAGCCTTGAATGCAAAAATTATAGGGACGGGCTTATGAACCTCAACATGTATATGCTGGAAGAGAGGAGGGAGAGAGGAGACATGATAGAAACGTTTAAATATCTCAAGGGCATTTATGTACAGGAAGAGAGCCTTTTTCAAATGAAGGAGAGCTCTGGAATGAGGGGGCATATGACAAAGTTAAGAGGGAATAGGCTTAGGAGTAACCTAAGAAAGTATTATTTTACAGAAAGGGTGGTGGAGGCGTGGAATGGCCTCCCGGTGAAGGTGGTGGAGTCTAGGACTGTTCCAGAATTTCAAAAGGCATGGGATGAGCATGTGGGATAGCTGAGGAACAGGTAGAATTAGGGGTTACAGAGGATGGGCAGACTGGATGGGTCATTTGGCCTTTATCTGCCATCATGTTTCTATGTTTCTAAGTAGACATTGGTAGATACACAAAAACAGAGAAAAATGTAAGACCTTGAGGGGCATTTTCGATAGAACGTCTAAATCAGAATTTGGACGTGTTACAAAAACGTTCAAATTCTAAACAGGAAAGAAGGTCATTTTCGAAAAAGATAGACGTCTATCTTTTGTGTTCAGAAATGCTATGGACGGTCCTTTTTTTTTTGGGTCCATTTTCAAACAAAAGACGTCCAAAACAGAGGAGGACTGACTTAATAGTTAGTGCAGCGGGCTTTGATCCTGGCAACATGGGCTCAATTCCCACTGCTGCTCCTTGTGACTTTGGGCAAGTCAAATGCACAAGGGGCATTTTTGGATATGACATCTAAGTCTGAATTTGAACATTTTTTGTAAAACGTCCAAAATCATAACAGGAAAGGTCATTTTCTATTAAAAAAAAAAAAAAAAAGGTCTATCTTTTCCTTTTGACAATGCTGTTTGCAAAAATGTTTTGTGATTTGGGGGAGTGAGGGAAGGTGATCCCCTGATTCCCTTCAGTGGTCATCTGGTCATTTGGGGCACCTCTTGTGTGGAGTAGAGGAGTAGCTTAGTGGTTAGTACAGCAGACCTTGATCCTGGGGAAGTGGGTTCAATTCCCAGTGCAGCTATTTGTTATAAAAACAGATCTAGCTCAAAACGGCTAAGTTTTAGTCTTGGACGTTTTTGCTTTGTTCCATTATGACTGAAAGGCATCTAAGTCTTAGGAATGCCCAAGTCCCACCTTGAACACATTCCTGGCACGCCCCCTTGAGATTTAGACATCCTTCTGACGACTTCAGAGAAAGACGTCTAAAATAGGTTTCGAAAATACTGATTTGGACGTCTTTGTGAGATAAAAGTCCAAATGCAGACTTAAGTCACTTTTGGACGTTTTTCTCTTTTGAAAATTAGCCCTGCTTGTCAGGGCTGTGCCAACACAGTAAGCGTGGTAAGCACCGCAGGGGGGCACCTGCCTTCAAGGGCGCCACGCCGTCAAGTTGTATTAAAAAAAAAACCTACTCCTCCGCTCCATCCCCGATTCCCTGGCACTTTAAATTTACCTCGCTCCGCCCTCTGATGTCTGTGCCGCGTCAGTGAAAAGCGCTGCCTGTCTGACGTCTCCTCCACCCAGCTTTCCCGTCGCTCGTTGTTCCCTCTGTTCCCGCCTCAAGGAAATGATGTCAGAAGAAGGCGGACACAGAAGGAATAACGAGCGAAGGGAAGGCTGGTGGAGAGACGTCAGACAGGCAGCGCTTTCACTGATGCCTGCGCAGATGTCGGAGGTGGAGAGAGGTAAATTTAAAGCATGGGGGGGGGGGTGTGCGTGCGCCAACTGATGGTCTGCAGGGGGGCACCAGAGACCCTAGGCACGGCCCTGCTGCTTGTTACCTATCCAATTGGCCCATCATGCCATCTACTGTCCCTATCAGGGCAGCCGAGAGACCAGCCGTGCACAGGCAGGACCGACCACTGTGCCTCCCCCACTTGGGCCGCCGCCTGTTGCCATCCCAATCCCCCCAACACTCGGACTGCTGCCGCTCCAACTTTAGCCACCCCGCCCCTTCTCGACCTGCTGCTGTCTTCTTTGCTGCTCGTGCCGCTCCAGGACGCGGATGATTGCAATTAACGCGATATCACGTTAATGCAATCATCCGCGTCCTAGGCGGCACGCAGCAGGAGCAGGAGAAAGACCAACTTCTTTGAGAGAAGACTGACCTATCCTGGAAGCAGACAAGAAGAAGCTTGCCTGCTCCGGGCCCAGGGAATTTTGTCCCCCCCCCCTCTCGGTGGCACCTGCTCCCCATCACTCCCTTACACATCCTATTTACTTGTCTCAAGCTCTCTTGAATTCAGATACCGTTTTTGTCTTCCACCACTTCCACAAATTCACCCACTCTTTCCATGAAGAAGTATTTCCTTAGGTTACTTCTGAGTCTGTCCCTTTTCACCTTCATCCCTATGCCCCATCGTTCCAGAGCTGCCTTTCAAATGAAAGAGACTCACCTCCTGTGCATTTAATCCACATAGGTATTGCAATGTCTCTCTCATGTCTCCCCTCTCTTTCAAAGAATACATATTGCGAACTTTAAGTCTGTCCCCAGAAAAAACACACTGTCTCATAATCTCATCCCAATACAACACATATAAACCCACAAACATAAACACCCCAGGTTACACCCTTCCTATCACAGACATCTTGAAAATCCTCATAGTAACAGTGACCAGAACCTCTCACTAGAGAACCAAGCGAAATCCACTATAAAGAAAATGTTTCACTCAATGTGGAACTTAAACGTGTGAAACCATTCTTCTCGAGGCAAATATTTCGCAACTTGATACAATCAATGGTACTAAGCCATGCAGACTACTGCAACGGAATCTACGTGGGCGGTTAAAGAACAAATTATAAAGAAACTTCAGACCGCTCAAAACACAGCAGCCAGGCAAATATTTGGAAAATCGCGTTTTGAAAGCGCCAAACCCCTCCGAGAAAAACTGCACTGGCTCCCAATCAAAGAACGCATTGCTTTCAAAATCTGCTCCCTGGTCCATAAAATTATCTACGGCGAAGCCCCGGGATACATGAAAGACCTCATAGACCTGCCAACCAGAAACACAACGAGCTCAGTCTGAACATACCTAAATCTCCACCACCCAAACAACAAAGGACTCAATACAAATCAATGTATGCATCCAGCTTCTCCTATTTAAGCCCACAACTATGGAACGCACTGCCAAAAATAGTAAAAACAACGTACGACCACCTAAAGTTCCGGAAAAAACTAAAAACGAACCTGTTCAAAAGGCATATCCCACCGACCAACATAAGAACCAAAGTACCTGCTACACAACAACAAACCAAGAACGTAATGGACACACCCCAACTCTCCCCTCTTCCTCCCTAATGTTCCCCAATGTATCTACCATACATGAACCCTATTCTACCACAACCACACCACATACTTTGTTCACAGCCTTGTATTTGTTCATACCGGAACTGGCGAATGCCGTTACGGTACTATGTAAGTCACATTGAGCCTGCAAATAGGTGGGAAAATGTGGATACAAATGTAACAAATAAATAATAAAAATTTGCATTATGACAAAGACCACTGACCATTTTAGTAGCTGCCTCTGGACCGACTCCATCCTGTTTATAATCTTTTTGAAGTTGCATCTGTAGAATTAATTTCAGTTTGATCCTTTACGCTAGGTCAATGGCTGGGGTAATTGGGTGCGTAACTGAATAGTATTCTATATGTTCTGTGTGTAAATTGGAGACACAATCCATGCCCCGCCCATTTGCACACGCCAGTGTACAAATATTCCATAGCAGTGATGCCCTAGGGCAGTTATGTGCATAATTGTTGCTATTCTGCTCAGTCAGAAGTGCAAGGCATGCTAAGTACCCTCCTCCCCTCATTGTAAGCTCTCTGGGGAAGGGACCTATGAACTACACTTGGAATAGAACTGGCCTTTTCCCTGGGGTTTGCAAATGTGAACAATTAAATCCAAAATCCAGTTGCGCACCACATGAAAGACAGGTGTGGGGGAGAGAAAGGTCCTCTTCCTGTACCCCAAACCAGCCAGTTGCGACCAAAGCGGGATGAGAGAATCCATATGGGACCAGCAAGCAGCAGCGTGCCGCACTGGAATGACCCAGGACAACTTTTAGGGTCACATTACTTCTGTTTGAATCTCTGCGGTGTTTTTTGGAAACGGATGCAGGCCACCTCTGGGGTGAATGGCTCAAGTGCTGATAGATTTCCAGAGGCAGGCGGTGCTGGTACTGTTAAACTGTTGGGGGTTGGGGGGGATGGGATGGTCCACAATGGGCAAAATCCAGAGGGAGAATTTGTTGGGATTATACTGCGGCCCCTGGCCCCTAACAGCTTTCCAGTGCACTCTGGGAAATAGGCCGAATCTAGAGGCAAAAGCATTGGGTGGTGGGGGGAGAGGACTGCTCCTCACCCAGTCCCTTCCATTTTAAAGATTATGTGCTGTGATCCTGCAGGAAGGGGGGGGGGGGAGCAGATTTGATACTGTGGTGTAAGTACCCCTTTTTAAACTCCGTCAAGCTAACCGCCCGTACCACGTTCTCCGGCAATGAATTCCAGAGTCTAATTACACGTTGGGTGAAGAAAAATTTTCTCCGATTCGTTTTAAATTTACCACACTGTAGCTTCAACTCATTAGGGGGGGGAGGGAGTGGCATCTGCCAGGGATACCCTAGGCTGGTGACTGTATTTTCTGGAAATCAAACACGCCATGGTACACAGAACGCCAGCTCTAACTGTTCAAGGATCTGAGCTGTGACTCACAGCTGTTCTGCAATGAGCAATGGGGGGGGGGGGGGGGGGAGAAGTGAGGTTTTATGATTATTAAGGGGTGGGTGTACAGTTCGCTCCCTTATCTAGCATAACAGCAGGTCTTTAACATTTTGTACGGTAGTCTCTGACTAAGGTTACGGCCAAAACTGACAGGTGTCTTAATCGGAGGCGCAGGACAGCGAGCCAGCACTGGGGTAGAGAAGTCGCTCCCTTTCCGTGACATGGGAGTTGCTCACTCATTTACACGTATGCAGTGACTGCATCTTTTTGCATTGTAGGGTTTTCATGATGAGCTAATAGAAGAGAGCATTAAAAAACCAAGGGGTTCAGCGCTGCCTTTCTGTCCTTATTACGCAGCGTTCACGAGGAAAACAGTTCAAAGGGCACCATGGCCGATAGAAGAACTGAGTATTAGAAAAATCCCAGCTCCCAAGATTGGGGCATTCAGGCTGGCTCATGCCCAGAACTGAGGTGGGGAAGTTTGCTGAGAAAGTGGGAGCTTCCCCTCCCCTCCGGACTGGAGATAAGATGAGCTGCCCAGCTCTTTGGAAACCCGACTGTCCTTACAACTCTCTGTCAGGCTGATAAAATGACTCCCCAAACCCTAGCTGGACCGTGTGTCCGTGGCACTCCTGGTTCCATACAGCTCCCCTGCCTGTTGAGGAGAGGCTTCATCCCTTTGGGACCTCCGATGACATTGCGATATTTTAGCATTCAAGGCTTCAATTACCTCTGAATCCAAAAGATCTTTCTTTGTTACCTGTTTACTCATTCTGCATCCATCTTGGTCCCCCCCTTCCCACCCTGGGACGTGTCCGGTCAATCTGACAGTGGAAGGGGATCATCCGAAACCCAGTGGTGGCGTGGCGCCAGTGGGGCTGAGTACCTGACGGCAGGTTTATTAATAACCTTCTCAATATGGTCTTTTCTGTTAAAAACGGAGAAGGAGAGAGAAAAGTCCATGACAGGAGGACTCTGTTGGGTGCTTCTTGCGTGCCTAATTGACTCACCAGCCATCTGGCGTGCTTCTCTCGCCAGGATTTCCAATCCGAGAAGGCAAAAGTCTTCAGACATATTCTTAGGCACGTCCCCTAGTGCATGTACCACCCCCACCCTCTCACCCTCACTGCGCAACTACTGCGTCAGGCTTAGCACAAGGGACTTTCTGCTCTGGTCCGGCAAGGACAGAGGAAACACAGCCATGTCACCCTGGATCTGTTGCTTTTTCCTCTAAGGATTTTAAGGGCTTTTCAAGAGAATCACAGCGGCCCAGGCCAGTAGAAATTAGAAGGCCCCAGAGATCAGAAATCATTAAAACAATTTGAAAAAAACAGATAGAGAAGTGGTTGAGGCGGACTTTTAGCTGTGGAAGTGTGTAAAGTGCAACACGTTAGAATTAAGGGAAAGCCAGTAACCACATTATTGTGGGCCCGAATTTAAAAGGTTTATACTTTTAGCTTTCGGAGTTAAGCTCTTACGTTGGCCTCTCTTACTAGGGCTGAGTGTCTAAATTTATGCTCAAATTTCACTACAACTCCTAAATTAGATGCATAAAAAGTGGGTGGTAACAGAGGTGATTTAGGGTGGGGGAAAGAAGCCCCTGGGCTCCTAAATATAGATGAATGGCAGGTCTGAATTTATAGCCTGACTTTTCAGCTCTTAAATTAAGGTGAATTTTTAGCTGAAAACTTAGATAAGTTTGGCTAAACAGAGGGCACAAATTTAGGAGCTCCAGCTTTTTTCAATATTGGGCCAAGTCGTTTTTTAAACACTGATCACTGCTTAGTTGAATTAGGCTCCTGTACTCAGTGCCAGAGTGTGTCTCTGGGCACCAACATTGGGTATCATGGCATGTGGTGGCTGGGTGGATCTTATGTGGATTCTCTAATATTCATCTGGGACTCGCAGAAGATACTTAGGCAAGCCCCGGCTGAATATTGACTGGGTTCCACATAAGGGGAAGTAGGTCCTCTCACCTGCTCCGATTCCCATATCCCCTCTCTCCAGATTCAGATTCCTCCTCCCTCATTCCCTCCCTCCCCTGAAGAGATCTCCATCCCCTAACAAGACACCCCATCACCACACCATAGGCCTAACTTTAAGAGAGTTGGTGGTATAGGGGGTCCTGTGGACAGGAGTGATGCCCACTCACTCCTGCCCCTCACAGCTCCGGCCTCAACATGGCTGCCACGACCTCTAGAGGTAGTTTTGTGGTATATCATCTAACCCCCTAATTTTATAACCTTGTGTGTTCTTTTTCATGCACAGGTTATAGGTTACTGCCAGTTCTGCTCTTAAGAACATAAGAATAGCCATACTGGTCAGAGCAATTGTCCATCTAGCCCAGTACTATGCTTCCAACAGTGGCCACTCCAGGTCACAAGCACCTGGCAGAAACCCATTAGTAGCAACATTCCAGAACCCCAAAGAGTAACAGATTCTGAAATCCTAAAGAGTAAGCAACATTCCAGAATCCCAAAGAGCAGCAAGATTCCAGATCCCCAAAGAGTAGCAACATTCCATGTAGAACCCCAAAGAATAGCAAGATTCCAGAATCCTAAAGAGTAGCAAGAGTCATAATCCCAAAGAGTAGCAACATTGCAGAACCCCAAAGAGTAACAAGATTCCGGAATCCTAAAGAGAAGCAACATCTCAGAATCCTAAAGAGTAGCAAGATTCCGAAATCCCAAAAACTAGCCACATTCCATGTGAACCCCAAAGAGTAGCAAGATTCTGGAATCCTAAAGAGTAGCAACATGTCAGAATCCTAAAGAGTAGCAAGATTCCAGAATTCCCAAAGACTAGCAACATTCCATGTAGAACCCCAAAGAGTAGCAAGAGTCCACCACTACCAGCTGCTATTGCATTAATAGTCAGTAATTGGAACTAACTGACCACTGATATTTCAGTTACCCATATAACTGTCCTTAATCAGTATTCTATAATGTTAGCGCATAATTTCTCTACTGGTCAGCTATGAGGAGGTGTGGATGTGGGTGGGGTGTAGGCGGGTCGGGGTGTGTCCAGCACTTCTGCACTCAGAATAGTGTCTGTTACTTGCCTCACTGACAGCTCTTAGATGTGGGCATTGAGCTAGCGACAGTGCTCACACCTAAGCTAGACGAATGACTGCGCGCTTCCGCTAGTATTTTATAATGGCAATTACACCATAGAATTCACACTTTAGGTGACCTTCCAAGAATTATCCCCTAACCCCCAGAGTGCTCCTGAGTGTAGGCGCAGGTTTTGGGTGCGTGCAGATCCATTTCTCAGCACGCCTGCAAAAAAATGCCTTTTTAAAATTTTTGCAGAAAATGGATACGCGTCAAAATAAAATTGCCTCATGTCTATTTTGGGTCTGAGACCTTACTGCCAGTCATTGACTTTGCAGTAAGGTCTCACGCATTAACCAGGCAGTAATGACCTATACATGTAGAATGCCACTTGATGCGTCTCCGCTATGCGCATCAGAAAATAATTTTTCAGATGCGTGTAGTGGACGTTCGTCAAAAAATGAATTACCGCAAGGGCCATGTGGATTGGCACACGTTGGGCATGCATAGGCCCCTACTCAGCTTAGTAAAAGGGTCCTAAATGAGTAAACTTGAAAACAGTAAACTGAAGCCTACTAATAGAACTACCGTGAACCAGTATCAAAATCTACACATTTAACAGCACTGGAATTCAAATTCCAGAGATATAATACAATGTTAGCATAATCAGCACACATTGCACCTTCAAATAACAGATGCCAGAACTAGAATTTAAAATGTAGTTCTATGGAAACTTGAAGCCAATGTTCTCTTTTACAAATGGGGACACGATCCCAATTTTTGTACCTTTTGACTAATTTCACTGCCTGGTAATTTGAAGGCACCTTAAATCAATCAACCGAATCCATTAAGCAGAGAGTTACAATAATCAATGCCAACTCATATTACAGAGTGAATTAATATTTGTAGGCCTTGCTTGAAAATACGGATGTCACTGAAACAAATCATGTGCAATTTGAGAGAGAACATTTCTTGGCTAGATATGTAGTTTGAATGAGAGCTCATCATCCAGAACGACTCTAAGATTTTTAGTGATGATACCCAAGAATGAAGACAGCAGACTATGTATAGATGGAATTAAAAATATGATTTGGGCATATCTGTTCCTGGACTTTTATGGTACTTCCCCGCCCAACCTGTGACAGACCAACGGTCCATCTGGCCAATCCAGGTCATAAATACCTGGCAAGATCCCGAAAAAGATCAATACATTTTATGCTGCTTATCCCAGAAATAAGCAGTGGATTTTCCTAAGTCAAGTTTCCTTTAGGAAGCTGTCCAGAACTTTTTAAAACCCTGCTAAGCTAACCGCCTTTACCACATTCTCTGGCAATGAATTCCAGAGTTTAATTACATGTTGAGTGAAGAAAAATTTTCTCTGTTTCGTATTAAATTTACTACTTTGTAGCTTTTTGGAAAGAGTAAACAAATGATTCACGTCTACCTGTTCCACTCCACTCATTATTTTATAGACCTCTATCATATCTCTCCTCAGCCATCTTTTCTGCAAGCTGAAGTGTCCTAGCCACTTCAGCCTTTCCTCATAGGGAAGTCGTCCCCTGGCAGAAGAGCCAGGTGGAGGTGGAGATTGTGGAAGGCTTCAGAGGCGTTGGAGAGGAGACTGGTCGATGTGTAAGTGGTTCAAGAGTGAGGTGGCCTTTCCTATTCCCTCAGCTGGAGAATTCCTACAAGGGACCGTACAATCTGACAAGCTTTTTTAGGGGTCTGTTTTAAAGGCATTTTTCACATCTCAGCTCACAGAAAATCGAGTTTTCCCCCAGGACCGATTCAATTGCTGCAGAACTGCCATGTTACCCATTTCCAGAGGGAGACTTTTTTGGCTAGTCCTGACTTTGAACTTGCATCCTAAAGCAATGGATTTTATCCATTAAAATCAGCACTACAGTTTCCATCATGCATTAGAAACAGTACATTTGGGCAGTAAATTCCAGCACTGAGAGATCAATTAAAGTCTTTCTCCATGAACAAACAGGATGAGTCAGCCACACACTGGTGATGTCATTTGACTGTTTCATGGACGGATTTACTCTTTTACAGCTCAGACAAGCCTGGAAAAGGCCTTTCCGAGCAAGTGCAGTACAGGCAAGTAACCTGTTCAACAGTTTAGATAGGTATTTGCACTACTAAAATCCCCTGATAAGGAAAGGAAACTCCTCATCCTGCCCTTCTCAACTCAACCCAATGCAATGCAATGTAACCCAATGCAACCCAAATCTCTTGACAATCATTGTTGAATGATATAATCTGCATTGAAAGCATCCAGTCTTCTTCTCCTGTTTGACATTTGTGAAAGGTTTCTGGCATGATTTGCTATCATAGTTGTGAATTCGATAGAGCTCTTCCAATGCATCCAATCTATAGAAAAGATGGGCTCTTATTTTTCAGTAGGAGGGAGGTTTTCACAGAAGGGGATTACGACGTGAATGGCTGAAAAGTGAGGTAAACTTTGAGGAGGGGGGGGGGGGAGAGATATATCTGTATGCAAAGAGTAGATGTGTGGAACAGCCCCTCTGGTGAGGTGGGGTATAAAAATGGTTAAAGTGCTGGGACAAGCTCCCAGTATCCTTAGATAGAGCGATAAAGCATGAGATGAGGCAGGGTCTGCGGTACTACAGAGTGGGTGGGCCTGATGATCATCCATCATCATGTACAGCAGGGGTCTCAAAGGGCTGCTCACCTAGCTGGGCCTGTCTAGAAGGGGAAGAGTTCGATACAGGAAGGCAGAGGGTTCTAGTGTGCTTGTAGGGTAAATTCAATTAGGTTGCGAAAAGTTAAGCACAAGGCTGCCGAAAGACAAAGTTGGACCCGGGGCAAATAATCTTAAGGGCCACCGCCACCCCTGTGGTCTGCATCTCTGTCCCTCTCCCCTGCACACAGGCTGGCATCTTTTACCCTTATCCCCCCCCCCCCCCATCCCATGGTCCGGTATCACTGTTGTCCTTCCCTCTTCCCCTTCAGCGGCCCTCCATCGTTTCTGCGGGCTGCTGGCAGCATCAGTAAAGACAGTGAGCTACCTCTGGTTGGCCCTGGAAGCATTTTCTCTGCTGTATGTCGCCTACATGGACACAGGAAGTTGTGTCACAGGAGGCGGGGCACAGCAGAGGGCGCCAGCCTAATTGCTCTCCTTATGACGCTGCTGGCAGCCTGCAGAAACAATGGAGGACCTCTGAAGGGGAGGAGGGAAGGACAGCGATATTGGAAGGCCCAGGAAATTTTGTCCCCCCACCCTTGCCCCCTCGGCGGCCCTGGATAAGTGTCAAAAACTGGGCGCTAAGCTCATATTCTATTACGACAGAGCTGCAGCAAATCTGTTCTAGAATATTAGTGTTAAGTCTATAGTTATGTGCCAAACTTTAGATGCGACCAGTTATACCATGTCTATGGCTGGCATCGGTGGGGCACCTATGTGTGCCACTTAAACTCATAAATGCAACTATTCTATAAGGTGTGCACAAGGTTAGTCAGAACTCCACAACGTGCCCACCAATTATTTACACCTCTTTTGCACTTGTGCGTGAGAGAAGTTAGGCATGCTGTGTATAGAATAGGGACGTAAGCCTATTACGTGACCAAGTAGTGCTAATTAACAATGGTTATTGGTATGTGCCAATTATAATTCTATTACGTACGTAACTGGCCCTGTTCTATAACTGCTCACCAACTTTGGGCGCCATGTCTAGAATTTGGGGGTATCTGTCTAAGAAGGTAGAGGCAGTTTCAGAAGAGTGATGCCCTACGAGTGGCCATGCTCTATAGCCAGTAGCCACCATATGTTCTTACTAACATGGCAAGGAACGGATGGGCCTTTCGGTCTCTTTCTTCAGTGCTCTCATGTTTTGTCTCACTCTGTTATGTACTCTAAAGATTGGAGGCAGGCCTTGAACCTCTGCTTTGCTCACACTATGCCATGGCTGTGCCCAGCAGCCAAGAGGGTGCATCCGGGAGCCTCTTTTGAACATAGTGTTACTGTGATTACCATTGAGGTAGTATAATGGTTAAAACTATTGACTTATATGTCAGGGGTTGAGGGCTCAAATCCAGAGGTAATGCACTAAAACCTCAATAAACATCAATATCAGCTTTCTCCTCAAATAAAAGAATTAACCTCAATGGTCCACCTTCTATCCTTGGTGGTTGGCTTTTCTATTGGGGAAGCAACTGCTTGTCCTGGGATTGGTTGCATGGAAAGTTGCTACTCTTTGGGGTTCTACATGGAATCTTGCTATTCTTGGGGATTCCGGAATCCTGTTACTCTTTGGGGTTCTGGAATGTTGCTACTCTTTGGGGTTCTACATGGAATGTTAATACTCTTTAGGATTCCAGAATCTTGATATTCTTTGGGGTTCTACATGGAATCTTGTTACTCTTTGGTTCTGGAATGTTGCTACTCTTTGGGGTTCTACATGGAATTTTTGCTATTCTTGGGGATTCTGGAATCTTGTTACTCTTTGGGATTCTGGAATGTTGCTGCTAATTGGGTTTCTGCCACTGTTTGCTTTGATGTCTCACTTATATATACTGTCATCTACCAAGATTTGCTTATTTCCGTTCTGACGAAGAAGGGCAACCTTCGAAAGCTAATCAAGAAATGTACTAAGTTATGTCCAATAAAAAAGGTATCATCTTATTTCTTTTTCATGTTTTATTTTATTTCTATTGATTGCCACTGTTTGGAAAACAGGATACTGGGCTAGAAGGACCATTGGTCTGACCCAGTATATGGCTACTCTTATGTTCTTATGTAAGATTTCAGTCTGTAAAGGTGTCTGCCCTCGTTTGCAGGTACCTCGGTGCATTTCTGAAGAGCTACAAGCATGGGTGTTTTCAGGGGAGGAGGAGGGTTAACTAAAACCTGGAGACCAGCCCTTGATGCCAGGGATATGCTCGTGTGCCTGCTGTGCATTAGGAGTAAATAGCTTGGAAAAACATGGCATTTTTGATATGGGGAGAAGGAGAGAGGCAACGTGTGCTTCAGACTCTAATTATCCTTCAGCCCACGGATTTTTTATCGTCTCTCAGATGCCAGTAAATAGGGTACAGTGCAAAATCGAAGCCACAGGAGAAGCTCATGTCCTGAGGAGTAATTTTTTCTCTTTACAGATGAAGGACAAATTAAGTTTATTTAAATATTCTTTGTAGGGGAAACATAGGAAAACGCAGGGATGTGTGACTTCTGAGAGCAGAGGGATTTTTCATGGATTGTAGAGGGTTTTGGTTTGCCGTCTTGGGGTAGATTACTTAGCTTCTGTCCGATTGGGGATATTGTCAATCACTTCTGTGGCAGGGAACAAAGGGAATCAGGGACAGAGCGGGGATTAGATCAGAGACATCATTTCAGCTGTCTTTTATCTCCTTTCCAGGGAAGAATAAAGGGGACTTCTCTCTACTAGAAAAGGTCCCCTTTATTCCTCCCTGGAAAGGAGATGAAGGACAGTTGAAAATGACGTTTGAACGCCCCGTAGATTTTTCTGGATGAGTGGCGGCTTCTGTTGTAATTTAGAATCATCAGAGCAGCCCGCTGGTTCTGTTCCATGACATTGACCGGAGAAGAAACATGCTGATCCTTGGCTCTGTCCCTGATTCCTTTTATGTGACCCCACTGAGTCATATTATCCCCGTATTTCTGATCTAATCCCCGCTCCATTCATGGCTCCCTTTATGTGACCTCAGTGAGTCACATTATATCTCTGGGTCTCTGGTCTAATCCCCTCTCTGTCCTGATTCCCTTTGTGACCTCTGTGAGTCATATTATCTCTCTGGGTCTCGTCTAATCCCCGGCTCTGTCCTGATTCCCTTTGTGCGACCTCAGTGAGTCATATTATCTCTCTAGGTCTCGTCTAATCCCCGGCTCTGTCCCTGATTCCTTTTATATGACCCCATTGAGTCATATTATCTCTCTGTGTTTCTGGTCTAATCCCCGGCTCTGTCCCTGATTCCCTTTGTGTGACCTCAGTGAGTCACATTATCATTATCTCCCTGCTCTAATCCCCAGCTCTGTCCCTGAGAAGAAAGAAGATGGGAGGAGGGCTGAGAGGGGGGAATAGGGTAAGAAGCTGAGGGTTAAGAGGAGTGATGAAGAGCAGGTGTGTGGGGAGGGCAGATGAGATGTCAAAAGGGATGAAGGGGTGGAATAGATGAGGAAGGGTGGGTAAGAATTCTGGGATCATAGGCAGGTGGGGAAATGGAGGGTTTGGGAAATGAAGAGTGAAAGTTGGCAGGAGCAAAAAGGATACAATACAGTGGGGCAGAGGGCAGAGATGAAGGCTTCAAAAGTCTTAGTAACTCGGTGTTTTTGAGAGACAAATCTGGGGAGAGAGAGATGGAGGAGAAAGAGCACAGCAGAAAAGAATTGAAGAAAGAGCTTGAAAAGAGAGGCTGTATTCTTTTCAGCTCTAGATAGTGAGAGAGCTGGCAAAGGCCAAGAGAGAAACAGACAGAGACTAAATAAAACCAGATGGAAAAATAGATTAATGTTGGTGAGGATTGTCTGATTTTTTTCTCTCTACTAATTAATTTGGCTCAGCTAACGTTGGGCTCTTCCAGTTGAGCCAGACACGCCTCGACTTGGCTCGTCTGTCAGATCTTATGGTTCGCCTACCTGCTGAGCAGTGACTGAGCATGGAAAACAAAAATAAAATACATTTTTGAGCAGTAAGCGGAGACCTACACGACTGGAAATCCCACAAATATGGTTTTCATACACTCTGCCCGTTTCACTGGAAGAGACGCACTTTATTAATGACAGACAATTAAGGCATTAATTAATGTCTCAGAGGTTTTCGATTTGCTTTTTCTAGCCTTCTTCCAGACATGAGAAAGTGCCAATAATTTATTCCGAAATCAAACCGAAGTGTTCTCTGAAGAAATGTTTAAAAAAAAAAAACCTTTGCCTCGGTAGTTATTAGATTTCAGAATTCCTTTGTCTGCGTTTACAGTAATTAATAACTTTAAAAAAGGATAATTAGAGACTGCTTCCCTAATTGCTTAGGTTGTATCGTCTATAGCCATGTAATAGAGTCACACTACATTATTTAAACGTGTTTCCCCATAAAGAGAATTGCAGACTGAGTTGGAGATTTTTAATAAAATGAGGAAGGTCTTTAGAGACCAGATGGGCTTGAACTACTGCAGATTACTGGGAAGAGGGAGGTGGCAGGCCAGTGATCTGCCAGGGGCCTGATGCTTCATGGTTACATGTGTCCCCCCCCACACCCCCTTTGTATGTCCTCTACATCCTCGGCAGGTTGCACAGTATAAGAATGTGGGGAAGGATGCAAGACGTAAACCCTACTAGGGCTGCTAGTTAGCTCCAGATTCACCTGAGGGGTTGATTCAGTCCTGAGTTTAACACACTGCATTCAGGGACAAGTCTGCAAATGGGGGAAACCCAGAACTGGAGGAACCCTGTATATGTGTAACCCGCTTAGAATTTTATTTATTTATTTATTTGTTACATTTGTATCCCACATTTTCCCACCTATTTGCAGGCTCAATGTGGCTTACATTGTCCCGTAGAGGAGTTCGCCAGCTCCGGTAGTGAAACAAATACAAGGAGTTAATGTGGTCAGATAAGGTTCATGTGTTATAGACACATTGGGAATCATAGAGAGGAAGAGTTATGAATAGTTTATTGCAAGCTTTGGTATCGTTGTGTTTCAGGGTTTTAGGCACTTAAGTTGGGTCGATGGGGTAGCCTTTTTAAACAGGTTGGTTTTTAGTGATTTCCGGAAGTTTAGGTATTCGTACATTGTTTTCACGGCTTTTGGTATTGTGTTCCACAGTTGTGTGCTTATGTAGTAGAAACTGGATGCATAGGTTGATTTGTATTTGAGTCCTTTGCAGCTTGGGTAGTGGAGATTTAGGTATGTCCGTGATGATCCTTCACCTTCAAACCTCACCTGCACAGGACAATAAAGGGCCTTGGGGTTGTAGAAGTCCTGGAAATTCAATACTCATCTGGGTCATTAGCTCTATGCCTTATAAATAAATAGCTTGTTTGCTCGTCTTTTATGCCAAATCCAATGATGTATTTCTTATCAGTGCAGTGCTGACTGCAAAAGTTGGATTAAGGCAAATGCCTCATGTCTGGCTGGATCCTAGAGGCAAGGGGCAAAAGCGAATTAGCCAGAGATAAGAACCAAAGCATAAGGAAGATAGTGACTCCCCCTGAGTCAGTGGCAGAACTGGGGATTAGAATTTAGGCATAGAGCTAATGACCCAGATGAGTATTGAATTTCCAGGACTTCTACAACCTCAAGGCCCTTTATTGTCCTGTGCAGGTGAGGTTTGAAGGTGAAGGATCATCACGGACATACCTAAATCTCCACTACCCAAGCTGCAAAGGACTCAAATACAAATCAACCTATGCATCCAGTTTCTACTACATAAGCACACAACTGTGGAACACAATACCAAAGCCGTGAAAACAATGTACCAACACCTAAACTTCCGGAAATCACTAAAAACCAACCTGTTTAAAAAGGCATACCCCATCGACCCAACTTAAGTGCCTAAACCCTACAACACAACGATACCAAAGCTTGTAATAGACTATTCATAACTCAACGACATCAAAGTTTGCAATAAACTATTCATAACTCTCCTCTCTATGATTCCAAATGTGTCTATAACACATGAACCTTATCTGACCACATTAACTCCTTGTATTTGTTTCACTACCGGAGATGGCGAATGCCTCTACGGGACAATGTAATCACATTGAGCCTGCAAATAGGTGGGAAAATGTGGGATACAAAAGTAACAAATAAATAAAAAAATAAATAAATAAATAAATAAGGGAGTTATCAGAACATTCATTGATACAAGCCCAGGAGGAAAGAGCTGAAAATGTGGGGAAAGACTTGCAGTGTGGTGTTGACTTTTGATCTCTGTTCTGTCTGCCCTGTGAACTGGAAACAGAGAAGGAGAGAATGAGATGGGGGTTGCCACTCGTTTTATGACTTCAGGGGGTCAAGTGTACATTTGAGGATCTGTGAGCTCCTCTCCTGTCTGTTACTGGTTTCGCTGTGAAAACCAGAGGAGGGGACATAGGGGAACCTATGAGGCCTGTATATCAAAACTAGGTCTAATAGGTCACGGGATCATGTTTGTACTGTGTATCCTGAAAAAAGAGAGCAAAAGGGCTGGAGAGAGTGGGCTGTGGCCTTCTCGCAATATAAGCATAAATACAGCACAGACGGCTGAAGAGCAGATCTTCATCAAAGCCCCATACAGACATCACACTGATAGGCATAAATTTGAATACAGCATGGACAGCTGAACAGCAGATTTTCATTGGAGCCCCATGCAGACATCACTCTAATACACATAAAGCATGAATACAGCACAACTTGCTGAAGAGCGGACTTCACCTGTGATGTCTCCTGTAAATGGAGGAAGAGGGTGCTGGGGGGGGGGGGGTGCACATTTGGCCATCAGGTGAGACATCTCTAAAAAGATAGCGGTGACTTCTGATTCCTTATGGATCGAACGATGTTCAGTTTGTATTAAATGTAGAGTATATTGGTGTGGGGAGGGTTGGGGTGGTGGCTGTTAGGTCTTTTCCTTTGGTTTTGGAGGGAAACCCCAAACCTTACTGGACTGCTAGCCCAAAAGACCTCTGCTCTGGTTGTGAGTTCTAATCCCTCATAGTTCTCTCGCCAGGCCGTAACTGAATTCTGCACATCACCATCGGGCGTCGTCCTTGTTTTTCTTCCATTTTTCTTGCCTTTGATTCTTCAGCTCTGTTTCTGCTAATTAATTATAAGCATAATTCTTCCAGGCAGGCAGAAATTAGATGCAGTTTGTTTTTCTTGGGCTTTGTTGTCCTTCCAGAGAGTCTAGGCGATTTTTAATTACGTGGACTTGGTTTCTAGCAGCCCACGGACTGCTTAGCTCGCTGCAAATCCACCTGTAATTTTATATGGGTAACATCTATTTAAAATTCTACCTGCTAGTTGTGTATTTGGAGATAAATCAAAGGTTATCCATTCAAGAAAATGAATTTTGCAGCAGAACAGAAAACTTTGAACCACCCCAAACCACTCCCCTTTATAAATATATAACTTTAGTCATTTTCAGGCTTATTTTCGAAAGACAAGGGCGTCCATCTTTTGACACAAATTGCAAGATGGTCGTCCTTCTCACAGTTTCACCCAAATCGGCATAATTGAAAGCCAATTTTGGGCGTCCCCAACTGCTTTCCATCCTGGGGATGACCAAAGTTCACTAGGGCGTGTTGGAGGCACAGCGAAGGCAGGACTGGGGCGTGCCTAACACATGGGCGTCCTCAACCGATAATGGAGAAAAGAAGGGCGTCTCTGACGAACACTTGGACGACTTTACATGGTCCTTTTTTTCATATGACCAAGCCACAAAAATGTGCCCTAAATGACCAGATGACCACCGGAGGGACTCAGGGATGACCTCCCCTTACTCCCCCAGTGGTCACTAACCCCCTCCCACCCTCAAAAAACAATTTTTAAAATATTTTTCCAGCCTCTATCCCAGCCTCAAATGTCTACTCAGCTCCATGACAGCATTATGCAGGTCCCTGGAGCAGTTTTAGTGGGTGCAGTGTACTTCAGGCAGGCAGACCCAGACCCATCCCCCCTACCTGTTATACTTGTGGTGGTAAATGTGAGCCCTCCAAAACCCCCAGAAACCCACTGTACCCACAGCTAGGTGCCCCCCTTCACCCATAAGAGCTATGGTAGTGGTGTACAGTTGTGGGGAGTGGGGTTGGGGGGGGTTGGGGGGCTCAGCACACAAGGTATTAATCCGCAAATGAACTTTTTCCATAGATGGGAAGGCGGTAGAACTAGAGGACATGAAATGAGATTGAAGGGGGGAAACTCAAGAAAAATGTCAGGAAGTATTTTTTCACGGAGAGAGTGGTGGATACTTGGAATGCCCTCCTGCGGGAGGTGGTGGAGATGAAAACGGTAACGGAATTAAAAAATGCGTGGGATAAAATAAAGGAATCCTGTTCAGAAGGAAAGGATCCTCAGAAGCTTAGCAGAGACTGGGTGGCAGAGCTGGCGGTGGGAGGCGGGGCTAGTGCTGGGCAGACTTCTACGGTCTGTGCCCTGAAAATGGCAGATACAAATCAAGGTTAGGTATACACATAAAGTAGCACATATGAGTTTATCTTGTTGGGCAGACTGGATGGACCGTGCAGGTCTTTCTCTGCTGTCATCTACTATGTTACTATAGAGGCATATTTTCAAAGCACTTAGCCTTCCAAAGTTCCATAGGTTTCTATGGAACTTTGGAAGGCTAAGTGCTTTGAAAATATGCCTCTCAAGTAAGGTAAGGGAGCTATGCACCTGGGAGCAATTTCTGAAGTCCACTGCAGTGCCCCTTAGTGTGCCCGGTTGGTATCCTGGCATGTGAGGGGGACCAGTGCACTATGAATGCTGGCTCCTCCCACGACCAAAGGGCTTGGATTTGGTCGTTTCTGAGATGGGCGTCCTCGGTTTCCATTATCGGCGAAAATTGGGGACAACTATCTCTAAGGACGACCATCTCTAAGGTCGACCTAAATTTCGCAAGTTGGCCGTTCCCGACCGTATTTTCGAAACGAAAGATGGATGCCCATCTTGTTTCGATAATACGGTTTTCCTCGCCTCTTCGCCGGGACGTCCTGCGAGGACGTCCTCAGGAAAACTTGGGCACCCCTTTCGATTATGCCCCTCTTAGTAATTTAAATGGCCAGAGTTTATCCATATAAGTGTCAGGTCAGCTCCATCGCTGATCACATACATGCTTTTAAACTATTAGCAGATTTGCATTTGTGATTGACTGGTGCAATATCACCCACTGCCCCCTCATACTCTTGGCTAATTTCTCTCTGGGTAACAGTACAAATAAAATAAAACAGATTTTTCGGATCTGATGAAGAAGGGTTACCTTCTAAAGCTAATCAAAAAATGCACTGTAGTCCCATAAAAAGGTATCATCTTCTTTTCTTTTCTTTGTTTTATTTTATTTTATTTCTATTGATTATCTTTAAAAGTGGACTAACATGGCTACCACATCTCTCTCGGTACTGAAACTGGAGTATTAACCTCTCCTCTGCTCTCAAATTTTAAACCCCATTCAATCTGTGCACATCTGGCTCCGCCTTACAACCATATGTAAATTAGGCTCTGTGCAAGAGAGGGGGATATTTAAACAGGGAAGAAAGATCCCCATTGTCCGGAAGCCATGTGTCGCAAATTGATGATGATTTTCACGCCCGCCACGGCTTCCTCTGAAAATATGAATTGTGCCGGAAGCAGATGTGACTGACCTTTCTTTAAACATAAGAACATAAGTGTTGCCATACTGCGACAGACCGCAGGTCCATCAAGCCCAGTATCCTGTTTCCAACAGTGGCCAATTAAGGTTACAAGTACCTGACAAGATCCCAAAACAGTACAAAACATTTTATGCTGCTTATCCTAGAAATAAGCAGTGGATTTTCCCAAGTCCATCTTAATAATGGCTTATGGAGTTTACTTTTAGGAAATTATCCAAATGTTTTTAAACCCTGCTAAGCTAACTGCTTTTACCACATTCTCTGGCAATGAATTCCAGAGTTTAATTACATGTTGAATGAAGAAATATTTTCTCCAATTTGTTTTAAATGTACTACTTTGCGGCTTCATCACACGCCCCCTACCGTGTTTCCCCGAAAATAAGACACTGGCTTATATTAATTTTTGCCTCCAAAAATGTGCTAGGTCTTATTTCAGGGGCTGTCTTATTTTTCGGGGAAACATCGGGGTTGGATCGGGGTTGGCCCGCCCGCCCTCTGTCGCTCCCGGAACTAACCTTAAACTCCTCCTTTCACCTTCGCAGCAAGCAGCAGGGCAGGCCACTCCTTCCGTGTCCCGCCCTCGCCTTGCCTGACGTAACGTCCGTGAGGGCAGGGCACGGAAGGAAGGAGAGGTCTGCCCTGCTGCTGCTTGCTGCGAAGGTGAAAGGAGGCGTTTAAGGTTAGTTCCGGGAGCGATGGAGGGTGGGTGGAGGGGGGGCGGCCTTGTCCGGCTCTCGGCGGCCCTGCTTTCAAACAAAAATTTGCTAGGTCTTACTTTCGGGGGGCCTTATATCTAGCAATTCAGGAAAACCTCTAATAGGTCTTATTTTTGGGGGATGTCTTACTTTCGGGGAAACAGGGTAGTCCTAGTATTTTTGCAAAGAGTAAACAAGCGATTCATGTCTACCCGTTTCACTCCACTCATTATTTTGTAGACCTCTATCATATCTCCTCTCAGCTGTCTCTTCTCCGAGCTGAAGAGCCCTAGCTGCTTCAGTCTTTCCTCATAGGGAGAGGGTATCTTTTCAGGCAGCGGCACACCCAGCCAGTCAAGCTTTCAGTTTAGTGTATTTGATATTCTGTAGTACATAAAAAAAAGTACAGAATCATTAAACCATACAAAAACAACAAAAAATAACACAATCAATTGAAATCTCAATCATTACACATCAAACCCTGTCACCCCTACCCTCAAAGGTGTCCACTAACGCCTGTCCCCACAGCTGCCTACAAGAGCTGTATTAGCTGATGTTCTGACAAAGAAATAATGTTTCAGAAACGTCTTAAACTACCATGTATTCATCACAGTTCTAATATACATGGTGTCTGGGAAAAGCAGGACCCCCCAACCTTTTTCCAAATAACCCCCAAACATGTTACTGCAGCAGAAACTTCTGCCTGAAGTTTGAGACATTTCTGAGTACTTAGTGTTTCAACAGGATGAAGCTCCAGCGCATCGAGCTCGCAAAACAGTTCAGCTCTTAATTAAAACCCCAGAATTCACTGCGCCGACAGCTCAGTGAGGTCGAAGGCTTCGTCAATGTGTCAACGTTGCAGGAGGAGAACTTTGAACACAAATTATGAATTAACTAGGAAAAAAAATCCATTATACTAATGTATTTTGAAAAATCAAACTCGATGTTTGAACAATTGCAAAGTATTGGAAAACTAAGTAAGGGGTCCCGTTTTTTTTTCCCCGGACACTGTGTACAATGGCAACAAATTCCAGATCAGTGGACCTGCGACAGAAAAAGCCGCTCTTCCGAGTCTTTTCAAAATGAAACTTCTGTAATGTTGGACCAGACAACAAAAAAGACCTGATCGGTCAACTTGGCACATACACTTTCTGAATCAAGAAAAGTAATAAGCAGATTCCTGTTTTAATGCCAGGAAGCCAATGCAAAGCACGCAAAATCGGTGTTATGAGCCCGATTCATTATATGTTGTCTAAAATTTACACGCATCAGGCAATTATGCCCAGGCATATTCTAAATACAGCACGTAAATCGACGTGTGGTATTTAGCATAACACTTAAACGGAGTTCATGCGGCTAAATCTACGGACGTCCATTTACGCCAACGAAAAGCTGGTGTAAATCCCTGCATGTAGGTTTGCCGGCACTGGCCCATCTAATATAATAATTTGCCCCTTCTACGTTCGAATGTGTCTCACTGGGATCGTAACCATCTTCTGACGTCACGAACGCAGTGAGAGACATTGGAACGTTGCAGGAGCAGCTTCAGCCCTTCCTCCACACGCACCAACATCTCCACCCAGGGCTGCCGAGAGACTGGGCCGGGCCAGGCCCGGGGGCCAGGGGCCGTGCCGCTGCCGCCCTCACCGCCACGCCCCCCGAGGTCGCCGCTGCCGCCACTTACCCTTCCACCCCCTCCCAAGGTCGCCGCAGCCACTGCTCCCCCTCCCCCCAGGTCGCCGCCACTCCCCCCCCTCCATCCGCCCAGCCACTTTCCCTCCAGGCCCACCCACCCAACACAGACCTGCCAAGTCTCCCGCGAAACATGCGGCGCCAGCTCCCATTTCCGGCCACTGCTGCTTCCCTGTTCAGCAGCAGCGACTGCTACAAAAACAAAAACAGCTAATTAAACCAACAAAATGTTTTTAAAAAGCAAGCGCAGCAACGCAGGCAGCCATCAGGCATTGGCTGTCGGCTCTGCAGCCACTCCTCTCGCCTCTCACGTCACTGCCCCTGGAGCAGAACCCCGGAGGTGCACAGCGATCTCATACACTCTCGGTCTCACAGAGAGTCTGTGTATCGCACACATGCTCTCACACTCTATCTGTCTCACACACACTCTCTCTCTCTCTCACACACACTGTATCTGTGTGAAACACACTCTCTCACATTCACTGTGGCTCACATACGCACTCGCACACACTCTCATTCTCACACACACACTCTCTCACAGACATACTCACACCCAAACTCACGCTCTCTCTGTCACACACACACACTCACACATTCAATCTCTCTCTCTCTCACACAGTCACTCTCACACACACTCTCTCAAACATACACACTCCGATGAAAACTTTGCTAGCGCCCGTTTCATTTGTGTCAGAAATGGTCCTTTTTTACTAGTATTTATAATAATGCACATAGATTTTGGAATGCCCACGAAATTCCCATTCCATCACCCCCTAAACATACCCCTTTTTGCCTGGTCAAGTTAGAATTTAGGCACAGTACATTACAGAATACGCTTAGCAATGTACATACGTAAATTCTCATTTTTGCCAATTACTGCTCGTTATTGCTTGTTAAGAGCTGTTAAGGCTTAACAGCTTGTTAAAACAATCTCCATGGGTAGTTATAGAATACATGTAGATTTACACACAGAATCGCTCATAATTCTGCGCTCTAAAGAATCCGCTGGTATGTGCTGATAGTGAGCACAGCCCGAGATAAGGTGGGAAGCAGTATTCTGAATACCTGCAGCACTTGCTGTTTTCACGCAGATAATGCCAAGTATAGTAAATTTAAATAATTCCGTGGCTGATGCTCAGAATTATCACCAGCGGTAACATACGGTTAACTTCCATTTTCTGAGTAGAGATCCTCTGTATTCGTCCCACACCTTTTTGAGTTCCATCATCGTTTGCATCTCTACCACCTCCTTAATGGAAGACTTTCCACATTTGTGCTGTTAAAGCAAGGAGGAAGAGGAGGAGGAGGAGACAGCACTCAAAGAACTTGGTACTTGGTACATGAGAGGCTGGTGCAGGTGCAACTTCCACTTCCACGGGAACCCCGCAGAACTGCTTCCATCCTTGCGGGAACCCTGCAGGAACTGCCTCTGTCCCCGCGGAATCCCACGAACCCCGTTCCCGTGCAGCTCTCTAGCGGAAACAGGGAGCCAATGAAGTGACTTGAGAGAGCTAATATGAGCGTAGCGACACTGGTGGAATATAAGTCGTGCAGCAGAATTTTGAACAGATTGAAGAGGCGACAGATGGCTAAGTGGGAGACCTGTGAGAAGCAAGTTGCAATAGTCTAAGCGAGAGGTGATAAGAGTGTAAAAGGGTTCCGGTAGTGTGCTCAGAAAGGAAAGGACAAATTTTGGTGATATTATAGAGAAAGAAACAGATACAAAACTTAGATTGTGAGTTCACTAGAGACAGTGAAATGATCTACATATATATTATAAATGTGAATTACTTTGTTGTACCACAGATTAACAACCAGATCAAATCCATCACCCTTACACTTACATCTGTGGAAAGAGAAGAACAGAGGAAGGAAGAAAAAAAAATAAGACAAATGGCTATACAGATAGAGCAGGTTAGACATGGTTGGGGGGGGGGGGCAGATGCATTGGGTTCCAGAAGCAGCGCTGGAGAAGTTCCCCACTTTCAAGAAACAACAGAGAGAGAATGATCCCACCTTGAGGTATGCCTTACAAAGAGCTAAAGGGGAGCAGCAGGACTAATTCCGAAATTTACCTCCAGGTCAGGGGCGGTGTCGAAGGTTTTCAGAAGATTTCTTCTTAGTTTCTCACGTTAAACTGCGGGTGTTGTCTTCTTTTGCGAGCGGAAGGAAGCTCGTGCAAGTTTAAGCGCTGATCATGAGAAACAAACATGTTGCGCGCGAGTCCGAGCTAACCCGAAAGTGGAAGCACAGATCGGCGCCTTTCAAAACTTTAAGTGCAAACGGTTTTTGAAAAGTTTATATTTAAAGGCGCAGTACAGAGCCAATGTGAGCTAACGCTTCTGGGTTTGTCTGGACGTGTGCACAAGAGCCGGGCATGTTCCTCCCCTTACTTGGTTAGTGTAAATTAACCACACATCTTAGTTGCATATCATTTCCTTTCAGCATCGCTTAACTATTTTTCTGCACTGTTGTTACACTGTGGGGTTTTATGTTCTGAGGCTTAAGCGCCCGGCTTTGAGCATCAGCCCTCCCTCCCCAGATTGTTCAGAACAAGAGGAAAATTTGGTGCAGGTCAAGGGAGCTTTGAAGTATTCAGCATTCTATTCAATAACATTCTATGTCCTTTTTTCCTCCAGGAAGCCATCTAACCTTTTTTAAAACTCCGCTAAGCCAACCGCCCCAACCACCTTATCCGGCAACGAATTCCAGAGTCTAACCACGCGTTGAGTGAAGAAAAACTTCCTCCGATTCGTTTTAAATTTACCACGCTGCAGCTTCATCGCATGCCCCCTTGTCCTAGTATTTTTGGAAAGCTTAAATAGACGCTCCACATCGACCCGTTCCATTCCACTCATTACCTTATAGACCTCTATCATATCTCCCCTCAGCCGCCTTTTCTCCAAGCTGAAGAGCCCCAGCCTCTTTAGCCTTTCCTCATTCTCAGTTTGAAAATTGAACTTTTAATCACCTGACAAAATTTGTGATATCAGTCCGCTGAGAATCCAATAGAACCCCTAAACTGCAAGCTTTCTGTGACATTTATCACATGGGGGTCCTTTTACTAAGCCGCGTAAGCATCTACACTCAGCCAACGCCCACCAAAATAGAGTTACTGTCTTGCTACCGCGTGGTTCTTGCGCTAATTTCATTTTTGGCGCACATCCGATACGCGCGGCTGAAAAATAATTTTTATTTTCAGACGTGCGTATTGGACGTGTGCCAAGTGGTATTTGATGCGCGTAGGTCATTACTGCCCGGTTACCGCGTGAGACTTTAGTGCTAGATCAATGGCTGGTAGTAAGGTCGCAGACCCAAAATGTACGTGCGGCAATTTTGATTTTGCTGCCCGTCCATTTTCAGTGAAAATTTTTTAAAAGGCCTTTTTTTACAGGCGCACTGAAAAATGGATCGGCGTGCGTCCAAAACCCACGCCTACACTACCGCAAGGCATTTTTCTGCGCACCTTAGTAAAAAGACCCCCCATGATCTCTTAATTGTATCGTAACAGGCATCAGTTCACCAACCGATTCACCAACTGACATAACCTCTGTTTTTCCAACGTTCAGGACCAGTTGATTATCCCCCAACCAATCCACGATTTCAGCAAAAACACGTTTCTAACGCTCAATCGCTGGTCCCAGACGTTATCAAAATTCAAAGAAAAACCGAATGTCATCCGTGTGAATGTGGTTCTGCAACTTTTGACACCAAGGGGCTGAAATAGATGTTAAAAAACAGAGCTGACAAAAGAACCCTGCTTCACCCAAGATGCAGTTCATGCAAATCTATCTCATGCATATTCATTGTGGATATCCTGAAAACCCAACTAAGACCGCCTCCCCCTCCCCCCCCCCCCCCCCCCCGGTCCTTATTGAGCAGCCGCTGATGGCCCAACCAGGTCATTTCATGGATAATGCCAAAGAGGACCAATTCCTCCCCCCTCCCAATATATATACAAACCCTGACTAGACAGATAATCGCTACAGATGAAACAGACACTCCATTTATCTCCTTACAGAGAAAACTCAACTCAAGATGCAATTTCCTGTTAACTCCCCACTAAAAAGATGGACCGGCTCATTGGATTGTTTCTTTTGCAGATGCTGGAGGAGGGGGGGGGGGGGTAAAGAAATCCCTCAGCATTTATCACATCTAGTAATCTTTCCAGGCGTGAATGAATCAAATCTCCTTCCCCCCCCCCCCCCCCCTATACATCCATGAAAAAGTGATTAAGATGTTTAATTTCTTTAATTCGCGGGGCTGATTTTGTCTCAGGGCTGAACATATGTTAAACGTTAGGGGACAAACTGTGTATCCGTAAGGAAAGGTTCCCAGTTCTCTCCCCATCCCTCCATTCCAGTTAACATAGCGGATGCTTTAAAAAGGTCACCCTGAAATGAGGAGAGAAGTAGCCTAGCGGTTAGAGCACCAGGAAGGCCAGGGTTTAAATCCCACCACAGCTCTGTAGGTGAAAAACCTAACCTGGACCAAGAGAGGGTAAAGATGTCGGCTAGGGTGTAAGTGAGGGGTTTGCTTTAATGTCCGGGATGTGTGCTCCTCCCCCCCACTCCACTGGCAAATCTCCTGATGTCATGAGCCTTTCTGATCACCCTAACTCCTACCTGATTATCTCAATGGGAATGATCACTTCACTGGGACATGGCCTGCCTGTTCCGTGAAGGGGCACCATGGGGGGACGGGCTCTTTTGGACTGTACTGGTTGATTGTCTCTCTGTGCTGTTTCCTGCTTGGGACCCAGTTGTCACCTGTTTCTATACAGGTTGGCACCTGAGTGGTGGCTCCCCTGCCCATCCCCCATGGCCTCCTCACATTATCACCCCAAAATGCTTCCTGTCTTTCATATGTGTTTGAGGAGGGGTGTCAGTAACTTGTATCACATGCTAAATGCATTATCCTTCCCCTCCCCCCCCCCCCCCCACCATGCCCATCTTCAGAGCAGACAGACCAGTGACAGAAGCCAGGGTCCCCCTCTGTACAAGGATCTTAACCAGAACTGCGGGTTATAAATGTAGTGTCAAGGGCACGAACGGCAGACAAGCAGTAATAAACAGCTTCACAGATACAACATTAGCTCTTGCAAAACCTAATAAACCCTAATTACCTTCTCACAGACTCAGGCAATGCATTTATGCCCCCGATTCTCCGGGGAGAGCATGATCTGACTTTTTTTTTTCCTTCAGTAAGATCGTTTCGCCTCATGCCCTCTCAATAACATCTCTGCTCTCTTGCCCAGGGGCCAGGGGTCCCTCACCAGTTTTCCAGCACGCACGATTCATTCTGCTTTTCCATTAATGCTATATTTTTCTGTGGCTCTGGCTGTGCATGTGGTGAAAGAAAGAGACGAGTCGTGAGGTTTAATGCAGAGATTAACAAAACCCAGTCAAGCAGGTGCAGTAGGTAAGGGAGCGGGGATCACTGTCATGAAAAGCTTACAAAATGTGCTGTGAATTTGGACTGTAGCGGGGTTGAGAAAAAGTTTGCAGAGCTGCATGGTGCTGCTTGCAATCCACACAGATCTGCAATAGAGCAGATGCAAAAAGAGAGAAGATCCAATTTCAATATATAAGATGATGCCTTTATTTAAAAATTACCAGACGTGGTCCGTGTTTCGCCCATGCATGGGCTGCGTCAGGGGTTCCGGTACACCAGGGAAGGGTGCCTGGGATGCACACTTCCAGTGTGTGTTAGTGCTTGGCACAATGACTTGAAGCACAGCTAAGCACAGCCTGCTGGCATCCCTGTCTCCCAAGACAGAAAGATTTCTGTTTTATAAGGAAGTGGACAGCTGTGATGGAAGAAGAGGTTGCTGGAGTTTCTTATCAGAATTTCAATTATGACTCAACAGCAACAGTCCCACACAGCTGTGCTAAGATCTAGTTCAGTTCTTGAATGACAACAGGTTTCTGCCCCATGCAGGTATCACTCTTGATACACATATAGCACGGACAACTGACGAGCAGATTTTTATTAGGGCTCCATGCAGAAATCACATTGATACTTAAACCTTTAATATGGCACAGACAGCTGGAGAGCAGATTTTCATCAGAACCCCATCCATGTGTCGCATTGTTACATAAAGCACGAATACAGCACGGACAGCTGAAGAGCTGATCTTCATCAGAACCATTGCAGGGATCACACTGCATATAAAGCATGAATATAGCACAGACAGCTTAAGAGCAGCTCTTCATTAGAGTCCCATGCATGTGTCACACTAATCACGTGAAGGTACTTTTATCAGATCTTCATGCATAGACACCTGAAGAATGAACCCTGGGGTAGGATATTTCTTAACCAGAGAGAGCGTTTCTTCCAAAATCATTCTGCAAGAGTTTTAAAAGTAGAAACAAGTGTAAAAATATTTGGAGAAGTTGGGTGGCAGCTCCAGGTTTTTCTTATGCATGCTGCTTGTTCTTTTTTTTTCGGGGGAGAGAAGCAGTCAACTCTTTGGTTTTTTTTATTGCTCTTTTGAGTCGTTTTTAATTACATTTTATTCTGACTGCCCACATTCTCCTTTTTCATGTGCTTTCTTTTTAAATATATTTTTGGGAAGGGAATTGGTGGAGTTAGGTGCTTTCACATTAGTGTGCATTACCTGATCAATGCAGTAAGTGTTCCCGCACACATTTTTTGTGTAAGTCCTGTACACTAATGGAAACATTAGTGTGGGACCTGCAGAAAGGGGAATAAAAGCCTTTTTGGGGAAAGTTCTGTGTTACAACCTGCTAAGCCCAGACTTCGCCACAGTTTAGTAAAAGGGCCTCGAAGTGTTGGATTGTTGAGGGTTGTGCGTAGGGGACAGATAATCAGATCTGCACCCGGAGCTGCGTGCACGCATCTGCACAGGTGCTAGACTGCTGTTATGTAAAAATATTGGCATCACAAAAATATGCACAGAACTGCATTCCAGCCCATGTGTGCAGGCAGCTCGGGGGGACGGTTTGTGTGGAAGATAAACTGGCCGCTGGCGCATATGTTTTTTGCGGTCAGTTACAAACAGAAGAAAGAAACCTCCACAGATGGAATGCACCAGGCACGAAACAGTAGAGGAGACAAAAATAAAAGGAAAACAAGAATCTTTCACAGATAGTGTCCAAACTTCGTTATTAAAATAGTCTTCAAAAAGATATTATGCAGACGTTCAGATATTTGAAAGGTATTAATCTACAAACAAACCTTATCCAAAGATGGGAAGGTGGTAGAACTAGAGGACATGAATTGAAGTTGAAGGGGGGCAGACTCAGGAGTAATGTCAGGAAGTATTTTTTCACGGAGAGGGTGGTAGATACGTGGAATGCCCTACCACAAATTAATGAGCATATTCAAAAGCATGGATTAATGAGCCAAAGTCAACATGGATTTAGTGAAGGGAAATCTTGCCTCATCAATCTACTACATTTCTTTGAAGGGGTGAACAAATATGTGAATAAAGGTGCACAGAAACTTCAACAGATGATCATTCAACAAGCATCGCTGGCACAGACCAGAAGAGAACTTTGGCTGTCTTCAGCACAGGTACGCGACGGCGGCGGGGGAGGGTTTTCTGCGGGAAGGGGGGTCAAGAGGGTCACGGCACGGGAGTCCAGGGGTCAGTAATACGGAGGGGGGTGTTGAAATTGTAGGGAGAGGGGAGTCTGGAACTCGGTGGGAGGGGCGTGAGGGGGCCTTGAACTGGGAGGGAGGGAGGGAGGGAGAGTCTGGAACTCAGAAGGGAGGGGGGGTTTGGAACTCAGACGGAAGGAAAGGAAGGAAGTAAGGGAGGGAGGGGTCTGGGGAGGGGGGTCTGGAACTCGAAAGGGAGGGAGGGGGGTCTGGCACTCGGGAGGGAGGGATGGAGGGGGTCTGGAGGGAGGGAGGGGGGATTACCTTGCTAGCGCCCATTTCATTGCCTACCAAAACAGGCCTTTTATACTAGTCTACTATGTTACTATGTAATAAGGGAGACCCGACACGACTCGTGTTTTGGACCTACTGGCCTGCATAAGTGGTCTAGGAACTTGTCATGTCATACTTATTCCCAGAAAGAGTCATCAAGAACAGTTTCCACTCAGTAGCTTCTATGAAAAGCGCTTGGACGTCAAATCGCTGACTCAATCGCTGACATGACAAATTCCTAGACCCCTGATGCAGGCCAGTAGATCCGAAACACGAGTCGTGTCGGGTGTCCCGTATTCTTTTTGAAGACTATTTTAATAAAGAAGTTTGGACACCATGTGTGAGAAGTTCTTCATTTCCTTTCTCGTCTCCTCTACTGTATTGTGCCTGGTGCATACTTTTTTGCACCAGGCATATTTACATACTATTTGGTTACTGTATCAAGGAGCAAAGCTTTGGTATTACTCTGCAGTTAGGAAGCTGTGCACTCAGCATCAGGGCAAGTCTTCCACGTCAGATCCTTAGATTGTAAGCCCTCCAGGACCCAGGAAAATACCTGGTGCATCCGAATGTAACTCATCATGAGCTGCTACAGAAAAAAAAGCGTGAGCAAAATCCCTTCCCCTGTTCAGCGCTGCTAGCAGGATGTGTTATTTCCCAGAACCTGCATCCTGGCCCTGCGGCTAACAGTGAATCGTTTGTTTACTCTTTCCAAAAATACTAGGACTAGGAGGCATGCGATGAAGCTACAAAGTAGTAAATTTAAAATGAATTGGAGAAAATATTTCTTCACTCAACGTGTAATTGAACTCTGGAATTCGTTGCTAGAGAATGTGGTAAAAGCGTTTAGCTTAGCGGAGTTTAAAAAAGGTTTGGACGGCTTCCTAAAGGAAAAGTCCATAGAAAATTATTAAATGGACTTGGGGAAAATTCACTATTTCTGGGATAAGCAGTATAAAATGTTTTGTACTTTTTTGGGATCTTCTCAGGTATTTGTGACCTGGATTGGCCACTGATGAAAACAGGATGCTGGGCTTGATGGACCTTTCGTCTGTTGCAATACTTATGAACTTATGTAGTACCGAAGACAATCACCTTTAAAAAAATGTAACAACCCATCTGATTTCTCTGCCCACACCCTACACTGTTTTCTCCACCCTGGCAGGGTCTACACTTGCTGTACCCCTAGGCCTGTGCAGACAGCTCTGCAGAAGAGGGTGTTTAAAATCCTCCCTTCCCCCCAAACCGGCCACATCTCGCCTCTGTTACATCTTTTGGAGAGCCAGCATTCGGCTGGTCATACTGGCAGAAAAGTGGATGCAGGGCCCTGGCAGTGGCCTGCCATTGGTACATCCCATTCTGGGAATCTCACATAGGAGCCGACACTGTGGGTGCTTGACCACCCCCAATATCTAGAAATTTCCTTGTATGTGTCCAAGGTGGGATTATTTCTATTGGGCTTAGCACCCCCAATAATTTTGAAAAGTTGGCTCCTATCAATCTCATATTGACATCTACGAACGGATCAGATCATAAAACGTTAGCACCTTCCACGGTGTAGCAAAGGTCACAGCGGAGACAGTAACGCAGAGTCCCAAGGTGGCCCGTTCTGTGTTACTCTCGCTGCCATCGCATTGCTTTCCACCCCGACGATCCAGAAGCTAGCGTGGGTGGGAGAGGAGCACATTTGCTTGCAGGGCGACGTGTGGAACGGGGACTGAGAAACGACTGGTACCGAAAATAACAATTCCCTGCGGCGTGAGTTATTGACAAAGGTTCTTTATTTTACAGTGGCGTTCAGGAAGTGCCTTAACGCCCACACACTGAAAAAAATTGGTCTTGTTCTCAGACACATCAAAATTCACTTTTGCCGGTGAATGAGCCCCCCCTTCCCCGCCCCCTCTTCCATGGCTCAGTAACTCCTAGGGCACTGAACAGTGATTTCAGAAAGAAAAATGCTGTTTAACTCTTTGTGTGCATTACGAACCATAGCAGGGCTACCTAATCTTTTATTTATTAAGCTTTCTGGGTTTTTTAAATTGTATTTTGAGGAAGGAAGGAAGGAAGGAAGGAGAGAGGCTGTGAATACCTTGCGGATATGCAGGAAGGACAGAGACTGTACATGATAGTTCCCTGATGAGAGCCAGATGGGAAAGGGGAGAAGACAGACACAGGGTACAGGTTGCCAGCTCTGTGGTTATAGTGATTGCATAAGCTGCACAGACCCCCCCCCCCTTGAAATCCCTCAAGGAGCTTACTGCAGAAAAGTGACCTCAATTCCCCTGACGTTAAAAGCTAGTGGGAAGTGCATTGTGGCACTGGACTAACCCCAGACTGGTCCCCAGGGCTGGAAAACTCCCCCCCCCCCTCCGTGACTTATTTCTTAGGAGTGAAATGCACTTGCCTCTTATTCCTGTTTCTTCCCTCCCCCACTCCCCAATAATTTTGGGTCCGTAGGGCCATTGTAGCCAGCTCTGTGGGTACAAGCAGGGGCTGAGCCCTCAATATTGAACCAACTCATTTACAGTGTCCAGAGAAGGGTCCTTTATATTGTGCTTGGGACCCCAAATTGTTTGAAAATGTGGGTGCCTCTAGGCAGGGTTTGGTGAAAGTTCAGCCCCACTTCTCATCTCACCTTCATGAAGCCTTTTTCCTTTCTCCCTTCCCCGGCTGAGATGTAGCCCCCCCCCCCCCCCCACCCCCCCACCTTTAGTCCCTCACATCTCATCCTGTTTCTATCCTGCCATTTCCTGCTACGCCTCTCCTCTTTGGAAATTGGGGGGGGGGGGAGTGTTCCCTGGCGCTGGGCCTTTATGTATTTCTTTATGAAACCAGTGCTGGGCAGACTTCTATGGTCTGTGCCCTGAGAATGGCAAGGACAAATCAAACTTGGGTATAAAGTATCACATGCCACGTAAAATGAATTTATCTCGTTGGGCAGATTGGATGGACCGTAAGGTCTTTATCTGCTGTCATTTACTATGTTACTATGTTTCTCTTTGGGGTTCTACATGGAATGTTGCTACTAACTGGGATTCCAGAATCTTGTAACTCTTTAGGATTCCAGAATCTTCAGAACTTTAAGTACAAGAGTGCTGGGCAGACTTCTATGGTCTGTGCCCTGAGAATGGCAAGGACAAATCAAACCGGGTATAAAGTATCACATACCATGTAAATGAGTTTATCTTGTTGGGCAGACTGGATGGACCGTAAGGTGTTTATCTGCTGTCATTTACTATGTTACCACGTTACTCTTTGGGGTTTTACATGGAATGTTGCTACTAATTGGAATTCCGGAATCTTCAGAACTTGGTACAAGAACAATGATGGGCAGACTTCTACAGTCTGTGCCCTGAGAATGGCAAGGACAAATCAAACTCGGGTATAAAGTATCACATACCATATAAAATGAGTTTATCTTGTTGGGCAGACTGGATGGACCTTAAGGTCTTTATCTGCCGTCATTTACTATGTTACTGTGTTCTGTGGTGAGGGTGATGGGAGGTTCTGTGGAGTAACTCCCTGGCTCTCTTCTTCCTCCTCTTTCGAGATTGGAGTCCTCCTCCTGTCTTGGGGTGGGGGTGAGGGGATTCCCCATGGGCCCACTTCATGCTTCCCTTTCCCCTCCCCCCCATTTCACACTTTCTGCCAAGGCAAGGGTGTCTCCGTTCTCTCCAGCAGTGATAAATCGACTTGGTGGAGTGTTTTTTTCAGATCCCTGCTTGGCACTCGCCCCCGTTTCTCATTCATCTTCTCTGTTTTTCAGCGGCAGTCGAGTCTCATCTGGGCTGCTGTGAGTCACCCTCTCCATGAATGCCAGCTTCCACCTCTCCAGAGCCCCCGCAGATGCAGCTTTCCTAACCCAGCACTAACCTGATTGTAAGGGTAGTTGCGGAGTAGCATCTTTCCTATCTGACCCCCCCCCACCTCCGCTGGTCAAAGCACCGTGCAAGTAGCCATTTTCAGATAACCATCCAGACCTGGCAGAGCAACTGATGTGTGGACTAAATATCCCAGTGGTCCCCAGTCAGTCATGAGGAACAGCCAGGATTCCCCTTTCAGACTCTTTTAAATTAGTTGCAGTAAGGGGAGGGGATCAATACATGGCCCCCCTCTGCCATCACTCCTTAGATCATGCCATTCCTCCTGCAGCTGGCTCTGGGATTTTCTTCCTCTCCACCCACCTGGAATAGCACCTGACATGGAAAGAGAGCAGCCTTGCAGAGGTCTCTCTGATTATCAGAAGTGGTTGCCTGCGGTCCAGCAGACCTGACAGCTTGAATTGGGCGGTATTCTCACCTGTTTATGGCACAAATGGAGAGACGTCATCGTAACATAGTAGATGACGGCAGATAAAGACCTGTATGGTCCATCCAGTCTGCCCAACAAGATAAACTCACTACATTTGATATGAAGCGATACACCATATGTAGATCTGACCTTGACCGATCCCTGCCCTTTCCAGGGCACAGACCGTAGAAGTCTGCCCAGCACTGGCCTTGTCCTAAAATTTCTGAAGTTGGCCATCTCTCCGGCAGTGCAAACAGCCTGTATGTTGGAAGCCCAGAGCCACTCGGCAGCAGCCATGAGGGGGAAGGAGGAATTCTGAAAACCATCAACGCTTATGAGATTGACACTCGCAAGTGTGTCATTTCCACAAATTTGTGGGACGATGATCAGAAGCAAACGCAGGAGCTAGAGGCTATTAGCATAATACTAGCATCTGCGTTTGCTACCGCCCCGCGAACAGAGCCCCAGAGCGCATGAACCAACGCGTTTGCGGGCTCTGAATGGAACTAGCATGCAAATGCATGCTAAATGTATTCCTCCCCAATGATCAGCAAGCGATCAGCATAATATCAGTTAAACAACTAATAAGCACCCATTAAACATTCAAAGAACATAGATATAATACGTCAGCATAATATCGATGAAACACATAATAACTACACATTAAACGTTCAAACAACATTGATACTGGTTATATCACATTTTTGCTGCAGTTATGTTTGAAAATTTCAATCAACTTTTTAGAAATAAAAATGCATTTATTTATTTATTTTTTGTTACATTTGTATCCCACATTTTCCCACCTATTTGTAGGCTCAATGTGGCATACATAGTACTGGAGAGGCGTTACAGACTCCGGTGTAAACAAATACAAAGTGATGTTGTGGTAAGGTAAAGTTCATGTGGTACAGTCACATAAGGACATCGTACAGCGGAAGAGTTGAGTTATGTCCATTAAGTATTTTAGTTTTGTCGTGTTGCAGAGATCAGGCATTTATGTTGGACTGGTAGGGTATGCCTTTTTAAACAGGTAAGTTTTTAATGTTCTCCGGAAGTGTAGGTGGTCGTACGTAGTTTTCAAGGCTTTTGGTAACGGGTTCCATAGTTGTGTGCTTGTCACTTGCTCGTAACCTTTATCTTGTCTTCCTCTCTTCAATAGTCCCTTTCCCTATGTGTCCTTCTGTCTGTCCTACCCTTATCCTTATTGGTCCTGTCTGTCTGTCCTGATTTAGATTATAAGCTCTTTTGAGCAGGGACTGTCTTTTCTTCATGTTCAATTGTGAAGCGCTGCGTACGAGTGGTAGCGCTATAGAAATGATTTATAGTAGTAGTAGTAGTATATAGGAAAAACTGGATGCGTAAGTTGACTTGTATTTGAGTCTTTTGCAGCTTGGTACGTTCGTGTTGATTTGAATGTGTTTCTAGTTGGTAGGTCGATCAGTCTGTCATGTATCCCGGAGATCACCGTAGATAATTTTGTGAATCAGAGTGCAGATTTTGAAAGCAATGCGGTCTTTGATTGGGAGCCAGTGTAGTTTTTCACAAAGGGGTTTTGCACTTTCAAATCACGTTTTTCCGAAGATAAGTCTAGCTGCCGTGTTTTGAGCGGTCTGAAGTTTCTTTAAGGTTTGTTCTTTACATCCTGCATAAATTCCATTGCAGCAGTCTACATGGCTTAGTACCATAGATTGTATCAAGTTGTGAAATGTTTCCCTCGGGTAGAATTGTTTCACGCGTTTGAGTTTCCACATTGAGTGGAACATTTTCTTTGTTGAATGATACAGTGTTAGCATTATACTAATCAAACAGCTATGAGTATTGAAATGCCTTCCCTTCTGCCTTCCTCAAAGCCCCGCCCTCCCCCAGCAACCCTCCTACACTCCGTCTTTCCAAATTGACCGGGTTCTTTGCAATCTGTGATCCCTTCCTGCAAATTGTCAATGCATGGGAGCTCATAAGATCCATCTTGCAGTGTGACCAGGCATAGTAACATAGTAACATAGTAGATGACAGCAGAAAAAGACCTAGAAGCCAATAAGTTGCAAGATCCGAGACAACATGGTTTTACCAGAGGGAAATCGTGCAAAACGAATCTCATTGAGTTCTTTGATTGGGTAACTGGAGAACTGAATCATCGACGTGCTGTAGACGTAATCTACTTAGATTTTAGCAAAGCTTTTGACACGGTTCCCCACAGGAGGCTCTTAAATAAACTAGATGGGCTGAAGATAGGTCCCGAAGTGGTGACCTGGATTAGGAACTGGTTGACGGACAGACGACAGAGGGTGGTGGTAAATGGAGTTCGCTCGGAGGAGGGAAAGGTGAGTAGTGGAGTGCCTCAGGGATCGGTGCTGGGGCCGATTTGTTCAGACCAAAGGAAACATAGGGGGAAGGGCTTGGCTTGTAGGGAATCCAAACTTCTCCAAGACCCAATGTTTCAGCACGGCAGCCAGGACCAAACCCAGTCTCCAACATGTTCCCTCTGTGTCACACAAGAAGGACGTTTTTTGTTGCAACTGCTATTGTACAGTAGGGATGTGGGAGGGGGCCAGAGCCCGAGGTGGGGGGGCACATTTTGGTCTGCCGTCCCACCACCGCCACCGCCCTGCCACTCACTGCTGCAGCAAATACCTTGGCAGGTGGGGGTCCCCAACCCCCGCCTGTTGAAGCATTCTCCAGCGCTGGTCTCCAGCGCCGCCTCATTGACTGCCCTGTCTTACCCTCATGTCCTGCATGCTCCTTTTAGGAAAATTGAGCATGCTCAGTGTCACTAAAAGGAGCGTGCCGGACATGAGGGGAAGACAGGGCAGGCAATGCGGCGGTGCCGGAGACCAGCTGGTGGGGGTTGGGGACCCCCGCCAACAAAACCAAGGGCCCACAGGAAATTTGGGGGGTCCCAGGCCCCTGTGGCCTCATGTAGCTACACCACTGGGATGTGCATTCGTTTGAAATGACATTGGAAATGTCAAACAACATTTCCCACATCATTTCATATCATTAGCATATGAAAGCGATCAGAAAAAAACCACAACATTTCGTGTTTTTCTGTGCCGCCAATCTTTCAGATCTCAATTTTCCAAAAAGCTTGCCCTTAATGACACTGCTCTTATGCTGACATAAAGCCCAAAACACACAAACAAACCCAAATGTTCTCCAAAACACCTCGGGAAATGAACATTTTCTGCACATCTCTATTGCAAAAGTGATCTGGCGTTGTGACATGGGCCCCCGCTGGACCAGCAGAGTTCTCGGCACCATTTTGTAACATCTGGCCATCCAGATGAGACCCACTGCCTGGCCGTATGGCGGTTCCAGAGCAAATGTCTTGCAACCCGAGAGCTTTCTTATTCGTCTGCTGTAAAGGTTACTGAAATAAGGTTTCTGAATGATGACAGTATGAGCAAATGAGATCAGTATCGTGTTGAAGAAAGTGAGGACAGAATATTAAAATCCCCCTTTGGAAAATCTTGTTAAATTTCTGTATGTGTTTAGGGAGAAAGAGGATGGAAATGTTTGCGAAATCGTCTTTCCAACGTCCTCTCTGATCCCCTGGTCCTCTCATGCTTTCTTGGTCTTCTCTGTTTTGGTTTCCGCTTCGGTACGTCTCTCTTCTCCTCTTTGGTTCCCCCTCCCCATTCCACGATGAATTATTAAAGTGTTTAATACGCCGTCCCTGAAGGAAAAACAAGCTGAAAGCGGAGCATCAGGAAGTGAAAATTATAGGCTGAATTATAGAGGCAAATATACAGCACAGAGCCTTAAACAAGCGTTTAATTCCTGAAACACAGAGTGAATTTTTAATTCCTCGGTGGTGGGAGATTTGTGACAGACAGAATGGAGGCACCTCTGACTTGAGAACTGGATTCCAGGCCCACCCAGCTCTTATTTCATGACTTCACTTGTAATTTTAAACATGGTTTTCTTGCCATGTGGCCATTGTTTTGGGTGACCACTTGCTATTCCACTCTGAACAAAGATCCTCTGGCCTGACTGCTGCTCATTGGGGACCTGGGATATGTGACCTCTTTAACCTTGCTCCATCTCCCCATCTCCCCCACCCCCCATTCCCCCAGCTCTCAATTTTCACATCCAGTGCTCTTCTCCAGTTAACATTTGTTGAGAATCTCATTCTGGAGCTGAACCTTATCCTCTGACCTGCTTTTCTGCAAATATTTGAAAACTTTTTCTTTCAGAAATATTTAAGTAGAGAGATGTGGTAGCCGTGAAATGCTTTGATGTTTCACTTATATATACCATCATCTATCAACATTTGCTTATTTCTGATCTGATAAAGAAGTACCCCAGAGGTCTGTGCTGGGACCGCTGCTTTTTAACATATTTATAAATGACCTAGAGATGGGAGTAACTAGTGAGGTAATTAAATTTCCGATGACACAAAGTTATTCAAAGTCGTTAAATCGCGGGAGGATTGTGAAAATTACGAGACTAGGAGACTGGGCATCTAAATGGCAGATGACGTTTAATGTGAGCAAGTGCAAAGTGTTGCATGTGGGAAACAGTGGCGTAGCCAGACAGCCAGTTTTGGGTGGGCCTGAGCCCAAAGTGGGTGGGCACAAAACTTTCTCTGCTCCGCCCTACCTCCAGCTCAAAATATAATACTTTAGCAAATAAGGATCCTCAAGCTCAGTCAGCTGAAGACTTTCTCTGAAGGTGGCCAGAACTCTCTTTTACCAAGCTTGGCAGGCAACAGCAATGACCCTAAGCCACTGATGCCAGCACCCCACACATGCTTAGCTGTCGATGGCTCAAGGATGCTGTTGCCAGAGCTTGGTAGAAGGGAGTTCTGGCCGCCTTTGGAGGAGGTCCTTAGCTGGGGATGTCTGGGAATCTCCCCGATTCCCTCTCCTCTTTGTCTCCCCCCAATTTCCCACCTGCCATTACTATCACACCAACAGACCAAGGGATCACAAATTAGAAATAAAATATATTTAGACAAAAATTGAAAAGGAACCCCAAGAAGTTAAACATAGCATTACTGCAACACTGGAGACATAAAACAGAGATGCATTTCCTTTTCTACAGAACACAATACAAAGACATTTGCTATGCACATTTCCAAAAGCTAACATATTCCATTTAAAACATTCAAAATAAAATGCTTTGTTTCTACCTTTGTTGTTTTGACATTTTATTTTTCCATCTTGCTTGTTCCAATTTCTCTTTTCTGCTTTCCTCTCTGTCGTCTGCTAATTCTTCTTCAAGTGGCTGCAGTCCATTTGTCTTTTCTCCTCTCTCCTGTCTGTTCCCTCACTATTCCTGCCTATGACATATTGATCATTCCTTTGTAGCTCTTTTCTGCCTCTCTCTCACCCTTCTTCATTTCCTTTTTACTTTCCAACTACCTATCAAATTTCCATCTTCTTCTTTCACCCACTAGCTCTCCCATTCCCCATCTTACTCCTCCCCTTCTCTACTTTCTCTTTTATCTTTAATCTACTTCCCATTACCGTATTTACCCTCTGTAATCACTATCTCTCATTCATTTCCTTGCCACCCCCCCTCCCCCTCTTGGCCTCTCCCACAGGGTTCCACCATTCCCATCGTCTTCCTCCCTCCACCCTTCTAACCAGCATCTGATCCCCTCCCCACCCCACCCTGGTAGCCTTATAGTTTCCTGCCCCTTCTCTCTTCATTCCTGTCCTCTCCCCC